>NW_017386050.1:53229-192918 GCF_000237925.1 Schistosoma mansoni
TAGCTGTTTGTGAGATGTGGTGTGCGTTGCGTTGATCATCTACCTACTCATATATCTTTTCACACTAATCTTAATTGGGAATGGGAACAAACTGAGTACAGTCCCAGTTCACTTGTATTTTCACTTGCTTGCCTGAATAGGTTTAGTTTCTCTGAAAAGGTCGCCATCTCTCCTTATAATGCTTGTAAATTAAGGCTATATCGAGGCAATACGTACAATATGCACATGTGCTAATAAGAGACTGACCAGTTTCAGTCCTAAACATCAATAGGAAGATTCAAACAAACAATACCAACTGAATTTAATTTAAATAATCTTTACTATAAAGTATTAAGAAGTATTTTATGGTGTAATGTATTAATGGATCCATTTTTGTTTTGAATTTCTAAGCTACAAATTGTATATTGACCTTTAAACTACTATATCTGAAACTTATAATTTGATAAATATTTTCAGGATTGACAATTCAACCAACATCATAGAGCTTTAAAAACAAAACTTTTAATTATAATCTAAGTTAATCATTATTAGATCTCAAAAATTAACTTTTAATATTCAGTACTACTGAAATCATATAAATTAGTCTATTGATAATAACTTTAATTAAAACCTGTTCTACATGTATCAGTGTTCAGTAAATAATGTTTTTGATTAGACTGAACATATGCCTTTCTGAATAACTCATAAATAAGTGTTAACATCTGAAGTTTGATTGTATACTTGATAATAGTCATTAGAAAGGATTAACTATAACTTGAATGAAATTCATATTCTCTTAAAGATTATAACGTACATTACGTAGCGTAATTATCAGAAAAGTTAACTATACTTTGTCTATAGTATAACTAAATTTAGAAAAATGGATTCTATACATAAAGTGATCACTGAATAATAACCATTAAAGTGTGTCTGAATTTTAGATTTATTCATTATATCCAGTGAATAATTCATAAACATACGAAACGTTTACATCACTCTGTACAGTTGAGATAAAATCTGGGGACCAACTACTAAACAGATAAAATCCACAAGTAACAATAGTGAGAAAGAAGTATTTTGAGGCAATAATAGATCAGGAAATAATTTAGAATAAGTAATAAAAATTTGTTAAATAAAACTTGGTGAACGTTGAAAAACAATATCCATGTATACATCAATTTACTATGTACATCCAGATAAAAGCATGCTAACATTTTACCTTATATCAACCTATAAAAAATCCATGAACTCATTATTAAACTTGATCACGAATAAGTAGGGATACAAAAATATAGAAATTAAGCTGAACATATGAACAAATCAAATGTAATTTCCAGTTATCATTAGAATAAAGGGTGTAAATTCTCAGTTCATTAGAGATGAATTCCTCAGAGATTAAACCTATCATGATTAAGATCTGTATCTCTAGTAAACTCACCTATATCTTCGCAGTGGGACGTCACGGAAATCAAATGAACGATTGCTTAGTGATCGTGACAGAAAATATGAAGATTTATAAAGCATTATTTTTCATAATCTGAGGCAAAAAATACTGCTTTTTAGGTATCTATCATTCATTTCAATTAATTGTAAAATGATTAGTGATTGTTTGCTATGAAAATCTAATATTTTTTAGACATTCAGGAATATATTCGCTGCTATAATCGACATAATATTACCTGTAAGCAACAATTTTTCTATAGAGAGTTAAAAAGAACCTTTTCAGTCTGATTGTTTGAATAGTTTAGCTCTAGACAGTATGAAGTCGCATTTCTGAAGGAAAATTCACGTATAAATTAGTGTTACATGATTCCAAGTAGTAAGGTATACGAGATGAACAGTACAGAGTGGTATCAGTCCCCATTTATATTTAAAAGACTTAATTACAAAAGGACTCTTTTGTAAGGCATCGGTGATAACTTTTAGAATAAACTTTCAATAATAAGTGTTTAAAAATAGTAGCAACTATACGGATAAATTTATGAAATGATATCAGTAGTAGGTTACATTCTAAAAACAACATTTTAATCGGTACTGTCCCAATAATTTCTTAGGATTTATATTATATATAAAAACGTGAACTAAGTCTTTCATTAGAACATTGTTTTATTTTAGTACTAACATGTTATTAAGATACTGGTATTAACTATAGTGATTGTTATAAAATATTTTGTCTTCTCAGATAATGTGAAAAGTTTTTGGATTGACGAAACTATCAATAAAATCGAGAAGATAAACTGGATTATTCAAAAACTTGATACAGATGACTGTATACGTTTACTGACTGATAATGTTTGCAATTCATCTTCCATGGAACCTATAAAAAACCTTTTCATGAGATATGAATTAGTTATGCAAACTGAAAGCGGGTGTAAGGTCTAAAAACATGTGTATGCACATATATATATATGGTTTTAGTGAAATAATAGTCACCCACATAGTATCGAATTAAAAACACGCATAGCGCCCAACTCATTGACAATTATTAGGTAATAATCACAAAGGAAACTTACACGTAGACACGTTTTCCCTGGAATAGGTACGGGTGCATTTAAAAGATTAGTAATCCAAGATTCTATTTCATAGACAACTTTGAATAATAACTGATCAACATTTCTTTGTTGAGCTAACTGATTACTCAGTATAGTTGACCAGAAGGAATAAGACTGACTAAAGCAAAGTGAGAAAAACAAAATGAATTGCAGTTGATATCGTTATATTCTGTCGTCGTCTTAGCATGTTGCTAGTATAAAAAATCTCCACATCCGAACCTGGTCAGTTACTCGCGCTAGAAAATTAGGAGTGACGGAGGAAGTTTTCATTGGATAAACCAAATTGAAAATAAATACAGAACTTATATATATATATATATATATATATATATATATATATATATATAGCTACATATCTGTAAAAAGTCAAGCTACATTTTAAACCAGTAGTGTTTGTCTGTTTCCTTTGAAAGTTGAGTCAATTATTTATCAATAGAGTGAACTCGTCAGTATATCTTACCCAGTATTTTGTCTATGTCTGTTTGCCTCAGAGTATCAACCACCCCAACTCGAACAACGAGAAAAAACATTTGGCAACTACCCAAACCTTAAAATGACTATTTCTGACAAGCTTCTTACTTCACGCTTTTTCGGCACCTCCAAATGTATTTCAAGGTTTAGATATGTCTACCTTATTTTAGATTCCTTCTTCGATTAATGTAAACAGTTTTGACGTCCTTCATGATGTATTACTGTAGATTTTAAGAATCCCCTATGTTTTAGAAATGTTTTTAACCAGATGCAGCATGTTTATTGAGAACAAAAGTCACAGAAACAAAGATGATCGCTTTATGAATTAAAAACATTTATTAAAGAATATTTATGTGAACGTATCATTCGCTGACTCTGCAAAGCTTTTAAATTGGCTCTGAAAGATCTTGTAACTCTTGACTAAAGATATTGTTGGATATGGTTAAAAACAGCAGCTAAGAACTATAGTTCATAAGTTACCCATGTTCATGGAAAAATGTGACCACATTTTTCTTTAACGGGCTTTATGCGACTGTGTTTTTGACCATTAACTTCAGACAATATTTGGTGTTTTATATGTTTGACGTTGATAAATTTAGGTTTCAACTCGTCTGACATGTTAGGATACTTTGCACAAGGAATGGCCTCTGGCCATTATGAACTTCTAAAAATGCAAGTACAGTAGCGAATAAACCCCGATAACTAAAAGATTAAGATTATGATAAAAGACCCGAAATTTCAGTATCTTATTGAATATACAAGTATCTCAAGAGGAAACAGAATGATAATCCTACCTTCTGACAGAGTATAATTTTTTGAAATATTCATCACATCTATCGATAATTTCTTTCAAGGAGTGCAAACACTGACGAAATTTAGAGAAGAAAGGATGGTGACTGATCAAACACAAAGAAGTTAGTATTGATTGTTTATTATCATTCACCAGTATTTGATCTTTAGATGCATTACCAAGGGTTGAATTTGAATCCCACCTACTTTTGAAATCTTCATTTGAACATGCCTGAAAAAGTCAAGATGAATGACATTATGTTCTTAGAAAAATATTAAATGTATAAAAGGGGTTTTGTGTCTAAAAGCAGATAACACTGTATCATGAGCTCATGCTCCACTCCAAATTACATCTTTTTAAATAACCAACAAAACGTAAGCCAACTGTTTTATTGACTTCTACGACCGCGTACATAATGATGGCAATATTGATTCTTTGTAACCCTGGTTTTCGATTCGATTTATGTGTTTATCGGATCAAAATATTGTATTTATCACCAATGACATCACAAAAACATCCTTGCAGAGTTTTAAAACTATTGACTGTGGTTCTGTTCGAGCCTCAAATTCACGCTAAATTTAGAGCTCATAATGAAATTTCATGTAAAAGCTAGCAAAAATCGACTCAAACATCTGAAACAATCTTGTTTTATGATAAAAAATGGTGTTAAACGTATAGTTGGAAACAAAACTGAGTTGTTTTGATGAAGGACTAAAACTCACCTGAAATAACAGCCAACATCTTGTGAATTATTACCATTTGAAACTATGCGTTCAGCCAGTGTTAAATACCTCTTTAACAAAAATGTCAAACATTACTATGTAAAAAAAACACTTTCTGCGCTTGTCGGCATGTTTATAGTGTGACATGGCAAAACATTACATTTTGTCATCGGTAAGCACGGTATACGCTTTGAAGGTAAGTTCTAAGTGATAATTAAACATTTTTCGTATTTCGTGTTATTAACTGCTGTTGCTTCTATCCTACCTGTAGAAATACAACTTATATGCACAGTCTAAATCTACAACATCGAGCAGACACAAATAACTAAGTGGTTGAGACGTTCGACTTAAAGTCAACTCTGGAGCGGGTTATCCCTTCGTTTCAGATACTTCGCTTTGTGTAGGCGGTTAGTATCATTAACTTCTATGTCTACAAAGCAGCTCAAATCTTAGTACATAATTTTGTGCGCAATAAACAACTGTAAATCAAGCGTCTCTAGAAACGTTTCGTTTTTTGCAAAGGAAGACGACGAAATTTCGAATCACCAGATATTTTTCTTTATTTTCTTTTGTACTAAAATGAAAAATGATCGTGCACCACAGTATCCTCGAGATCAGAAAACATTAGAACCACTGCTAATACATTTTTATTTAATCTAAAAAATAAGCCGTCAGTAAAATATAAGTTAATAATGAATTTTGCTCTCGTTTACTTATGTACTTGAATGAATAGCCTATTTCACCATTCACAACCTACTGACATAACAGCAAGCTTCAAACTGATGTCGTTAGACTCAGTTGTACATCTTATGCATACTGGTATGTTTAGACGTTCTTCAAAATGCAATTTTCAGCCCAAAAATAATGTAAATGCAACACTGAAGCTCTATTTAGAAGGTGTGATGGTTAGTTTCCAAAGTTTATCGTTGTCGTCTCAAATTAACTTGGGTTTTATTTAAATTGTCACATATAAACGGAATCTTGGGCAAATATTTCAGCATTGACATACGGCTGTCTAAACAGTCATTCTTAGACAGCCGCCTTTTTGCAATGCATAAAGATATAAGAGGTCAAATATTAATCAAAAAACATTCGAAGAATTTTTGTTAGTTGAAACTCAATGTCGGAAATGTAGTACATTTTCAGGATAACCTGTATAAAGAAGTGCCAACTGGTCTCCGAACATTAGTAACTAAGCATGGATATGCAGAATATAGAGGTATTCCTTCAGTTGTAAGGCAATTGTTCATTAGTAATCGGAAAGAATAAAATGACTGGTTTTCAAGCACCTAGAAATTAGACAAAAGGTGTCATAACCAGCATTCAAAATAACAAAAACAATCATTCGTGAACATTGACACTTACTGAATCAATTATATTACATTGTCGGAAGAAGTTCAAGCATATCCCGAAACGAGTTTTCTGTGAGTCTTTATCCGTCAAAGTAAACACAAATGTCGTAGTTCCCTACTAATACCAACGTGATAAGGAATATTACCATATTTGTTGAACTCAAGGTTGACGACAAGCATCCTTCAGGCTGGCAGAAGTACACGACGTCATTAGGCAAAACAAAGTCTTTATGTTTTAACAATGGATAACATTTCAAAATGCTTGGTATCTGATTATAAACCTCTTCAGAATAGGAATGTCCTTCTCGGCCCACGAACACCAAGTAATCAATCAGACGAGGACAATAAGGTAAGTTATCACAATTAGGAAACATGTTGAAAAATTGCCTATTGGTGACGCTTGTTCAAAAGACCCTCCTTAAAGTTCATGTACACCTACGTTGGTTAGGTTAAACAGACAAATCGTTAACACATCATTCGAACATGTTACTGAATAAACAATCCAAACTGAAATTATACACAGAAGGTTCCGCTTACTATGTATGAATCATGTGGAGTATTCGCAGGGAGTTAAATGGCATCATCGTAGAACTTTCATCGTTCTGATTGTTGAAGGCACTACGACCAAATCCTCCAGCTCAGAGAACGAAACTACACCAAAATCACCCATCTGGGCTACAAATCTTCTTTACCATTGAAATGATTCTTCGGTATGATGAAATCAACAGTCAAGATAACTGTTATTCACAACCATCCTGTTAACATGATCATATGCCTTACAGCCCTTCACTGACTCTACAGTTTCATACCACCACGTTTGTACCTTAAGAGCCCTGATGATCAGTTGAACGCTACTTTCGTAAATAAAAACGGGTAAAATATGGTGTCAGACAGAGACAACGAATTAGGATGTTAGAAGGGATGTGAATAAGATTTATAAAATGTCATCCTCACATTCATAAACAGTGTTTGTTGTCGGTTTACTTTTATACATGATTGAAATGCAATTACTTTTGTTATTTCAACGTGATAATTGTGATTGAAACGTTTTGTAGATGATCACCGTAAGAACATTGGTTAGTAGTCTTGGTCAGTATATTTATCATCAACTTTTTTGAGAATAGATGCACATTACTCTATTCCGACAGCCAAAAATGAATTTATACTGCTTGTTTTCTTCAAGCATAATATCAAATGATTGAGCAGTTAGTCTGACTAGACTATCTGTTTGATTTACGCAGCATCACATAAGCCTATATATTGTCTAATGATACTTCAATCAACCTCACCACAACCTGTTCATCAGACTCTTTGATCCCACTGGCATAATCTTAAGGATAAAAATACTTTGTCGTTCTTAAAGACATTTACTGAGTAGGATGATGAGAAGTATTAATAGTAGAACAGGACAAGGATATAGCATCTTCCCGTTAATCATGGTTGGACCAATAAACCGATATTTGATGTGATGTCAACATTAGGTATTAAAGTCTTCCTGGTATGTGGTTCTATCTAACTCACCTTACACTTCAGGATCCACCAGCAAGTGCTTGTAAGAATGTATGCGGAAATCCTTCTATATTCATTCTTTCTTGTTATCAATTCCTTATTCTCCCCCTATGTTCATAGTTCTTCCATTGCTGTCAGTACCTACGGATATTTTGTTTACATTTTGGTTTTCTTGCGATTGCTACTATTATATTGTTTACAGTCATTTATTTAGAACGAATTATCTGTCATCATAGTATTTCACTTGTCCTTCCAGCTTTTTTTCATATGATGTCTTTGCAAGTTCAGATTAATCCCCCAATAATTGTCAACAGATTCAAATTAATGAATGTTGATTGCATTGGGGAGAAAGGTCTATAACGAACACAATTTAATTACCAGCCCCAACAAATAAACGTTTTTATTAACGCAAAAGTGTTATTCCCTCACTTATGGATAAACCAACAACAGTTTATCCAAAAGATAATATTTAAGTCTATAAAAATATCTGTAGTAAAATCACCAAGTGCTACTTCTCAAGATGTTGAGTGTTTTTCATTCCAGAAGTGCACTTCGATCCACTATCAAAAAATGTAAAATTCCAGTAATTTCGAGCAACACAATTGTCAGTCGAAACAATACGGCAGCCACCATAACCAAAATACCAAGTAGAACAATGCGGATATTGTTTATGAGGATCATTCAAATTTGGCGGAAACCACAATAAAAAATGAACAGCAATCGTCTCACTTTGCATCAAAAGATCAATAAGAAGAACAGTTAGAGGGATTAGGAAGAACAAGTCCCAAAGACTTACGTGAAGACACTTTCGCACACAAATGCAAAAAACTTCAGGACAAGATCTTCAGTACATAGAGAATAAATGTGAGTACAAATAAAACTAATGGTACTTAAACGGTTTCTTTATCAATTGGTTTATACACTTGAAAAATCATTTATCAGAATGAGAAAAATATTCCTGTCAGCCAAGCAATAATATCCTATCCAAAGAAAGAGGATAGATCTACTATGTTTTCTCAAAAATGAGTTATCAACATAAAATTATAGTTATAAACGAAATTAGATTAATTTCCAATTTTTGATAGCTAGCGTCCTTAAAACAAATCGGTATGTGCTTTGGAATCGACCAGGTGAAGCAAAAGCAATCAATTCCCAAAGTATTAATCAAAGTATAAAAGTACAATAAAGAGACTTCCATGAATCAACATAAAGTAAAAAGATAAGACAGTCACCGAAAACCCAACGAAATCAAGGAAACAGTTATGGGTCTGAATTCGTGAAAAATAGTTAACAATAATTCCAATCAAACCCATAGTGGGAAAAGCGACACGAAAATTTTGACAAGAATAAAAGAAACAGTAAATACAACAGAACTTTGAGTAAACGATCACAATGAAAGACATATTGAGGAATTATTTCACATTCCCTCTAGGAAATGCCAAAAAGTATTTTACAGATTTACTCGCCTAATCATTCAATTTCTCTTGAAATCTCATCTACCAAGCATAAGACAAAAGAACAACAAACAATTCAGCCAACTAGGATGTTACAAACTGGGAATAAATTTATACCCCATAATTAGTAACCGAGCTCTCTTAAACTTCAAAAATTCTTCGTCAAGCTCACATGGTGTTTTCATACTAAGAAGTGTCAATGTCTGAGACATCACAAGGAGTTATAGTGGACCCGTGCTTTTATTTAATTCAATCGACGACCATTCATTAATCTTTACCCGTATAGATCAAATTGAACTGTTTGTAACCATCAAATGTAAAAGTGGTTCTCAGAATATAAAAACGACCAATACACTGAATGTTAAACAGCCGTCTGATATTCACTCTCCAGAACTGTCAGACTATGCTCTTTTGAACTTAAGGTGAAAGATCAGTCAACTTTGCCGTCTCCGATTTCTTGAAATTTCAAAGGGGTGAGACATAAGTCTGTTGATGATAAAAAAACAGAGCACCTGCAATACTTATCGGAGAGTTGAAGACAAGGTTTGATCTATTCTTCAAATTCTTCAATGGCAGCTAAGCGTACTGAATTAGTGACTGTTTTCAGCTTCATTTACAACAAACACTTCCCCACATCTTGAAAGCTGCAAGTAATTTGGATCCCAATTCTCTTCAAACGAAATTTGAATCTCTTTGTACAGAAATATAAAAAGAGGGATTGAAGGACGAATCCTACGAAAAATGACTGTCATCAGAGGCCGCCATATTTATATAACTTAATGATAAGAGAAGACCTAGTGATGGTGGACAATACAATAAGTATCTCGTGTAATTCCATTCAAACACTCTGCACGAAGCACAACGCTGGTCCTCATAATATAATTCCGAGCAGAATGCATCTTAAAAAGCAAGCGCTCAGGTACTATCTAAGACTAGAAACTATGCCTCCTCATCAAGGTGGCATTAAGAATATTTATCTGGTTCACGTAGGTTGGTGGACATTGCTTGAATAAGGGATATGACAGATACATACTAACACGCTTATTATCATCTCCGCTTCTCCTATTATACCTTTACTTCGACTTCCTCACAGTCTACATTGCCAATCATTTAACTTAATTATTTATTCTCGGAGCAATCATTTTCTCTTGGCACTTAAATTATCACTTTATTACTCTCACGTTGCGACCAATCAACCTGCTGCCTGATAATGCAACAGCTGCTAGTATCCAGAAACCCTACTGCCCTGAGACAAACGCACTAACTTAAACTACATGAAATGGAAATCCAAAACTAACCAGAATAAATGCGATCGAGTAGCTGGACTATCACCTCTTAGACCTTACTAAATATATGGAACCGTACCGAAACAACAAGAAGCAAGCGCACTAAAATCAATGTGTTCATACAAGCTTGTGATAGGGATATTGGACAAAGTCCAATTACCAGTGAACCTCTATTTCATAGAGGGTTCGAGTTGAAGTACAATTTGCTGACAACTTTGACTTAAACAACGAGAATCAAGATAGTGCCTACAGTATTTTGACGAAGTTTAGAGTCAAATAACATGTAAGCCATGATTAGCAAGTGTTACGTCCAATCATGAGTTTTGCCCGTTCCAACTATTGAAGTACTGGCCGCCGATATTCGCAAATCACGAACCCAAGTAGACAAGAGAACCAAAACTCCAAATTAGATACCAAGTTTATTCGCAACTCACAAATAATCGACCAAAGTCGTTCTAACAACAATAATTATAACAATTACAAAACAAACCTTCAATTTTGTAGGTTCCCGGAGCAAAAGCTCCCAAATACCAAACCAATGACAAAAGAAACCAAAATGTCCGAAAATAATGATATAAACAAACAAGTCCAAAGGTTAAGTAAAACAATCATATCCAAAAAACACAGTAAAATTGATGTACAGTAAAAAGGTTTTAATCAGCCAAATGTCTTCAGTTCTCCTGTAACAGTAAGTGAAAGTTGACAATATACGATTCTTAGAATGTTTGAAATCAATAAAATTATAGGTGAGACCAGATTTTATTGACGAGTTTTGTGTAAGGTTTAATAGTCTTCGAGAACGTCCACGTGCTTAATCAAGGCTTACAAATTAGTTTGGGTAATTAGGATTAGGAGTTACAGTTGATGGTTAAAGTTAAGATTTTCATCACGAACCGACACCGGGTGAAACGCCAAAATGCTAAATGGATGATTTATTTTCGCGCCAAAGTCCGTGACCTGTTATCGTATATCTGATTGATTCGTCCTTAAATTATAGTCTTGTCAAAATATATTTTATGCAACCAAATGATTAAGTTCTTGGTGGTACTAGAGCTAAATATCATAAGATACCTGTGTAGTGACCGGCCAGTTTCGATAAGAACACGATTGGAATAACGGAAACAATTATTATTATTGTAACCAATTGTACCAGAGATTGTTTTACTGTATTTTTTTAACTGTATCAGTTTCACTTCTTGTTTCGCTATCCGCCTTGTTTGGTTCGAACTTGCTCACGCACTGCCCATATCGCCTGTACCCTTTGGCACGTCTCGGTATTATTTCGATACCACGAGATCGCCAATAAATATACTTGATCTGGACTAGTAAAGCCTTCTAATTTACGGGCTATCAAGGGAACCAAGTCATTTTTGGACGCGTAATCGAATAGTAGTGGTGATCATAGTCCGTCCACGACTCGACATCCACTACAACTGGTGAGCCGTATTTGGAACACGCAATACAGCTGGTAACCCAATCCATCGAGCACAAGTCAAACTTGGCCAATTCTCCAAACCAGATCAATCCGGTGAGTCTATTTATCTATCCACATCTGTTGCATATATTCGTATTGATATTTTTCAATATATAATATTTTGGCAACTTAATATGGTAGATAACGATAAGAATAACATAAACATGATAGACTCCGAGATACAGGTTATCAGTTTTCGACCGGTTCCTTTCATCCCTCATAATCCAGAAGTCTGGTTCGCGGCACTGCAATCTCAATTTGAGATCCGCCGCATAACCAATCAAAGGCAGAAGTACGCCTACGCTTTGGAATCATTGCCCGGGGATCACCTAACCGCTGTCCGTGAGGTTGTCCTCAATCCGAACGTTCCGAACGTTTATGACCGTTTTAAGGATGCCATCCTTCGACATTTCCTCCCATCAAGAGAGGAACGATTGAGGACACTATTAGCACGTCACCCTATGGGTGATGCTAAGCCGAGCCACCACCTCACGCGCCTGCAATCCCTTGCAGGAAACATGACTCTGAGATAGTCAAAGAGTTGTGGCTAGAAGCCTTACCAGTCAGTATCCAGCCAACCCTTACGGCTCTGCTCGAGGACACCCCGCTCAACAAGGTGGCCTTCATAGCAGATAAGATTCTAGCACGAGTAAACACCAAAGACGACTATTTGGTTGCTAGTACTTCCCGTTCTAACGTTGATCTCGATGCTAGACGACCTCCGGCTCATGGGGATAGGGACAGATGCATCCATACTCGTCTCAGTTTCCGAGACCGCGCAAATGTGCCAGCCCCCTACGCCCCCCGACCCAGGTCACAATCTCGTAAGGCCGTAACGACTCGCCCCAAGCGGGCATCTTCCAAGCCACGCCAGAAGGCGGTTTCGGAAGCGAGTCCAGGTTGGTGCTGGTTTCACCGTGCCTTCGGGGCCGGTGCCCGTCATTGTCGAGCTCCCTGCTCATACAAGGCGGGAAACTCCTCAGCCGGCGAGTAAATGCGGCCGTACTCGCCGGCACTTCACCTCAGGTTGGCCGTTTATTTTACGTGCACGATTATCGCACCAACGCTAGGTACCTTGTGGATATGGGTGCCCAAGTTTCTGTCGTACCTATCGGTAACAGTAAGTCTCAAGCCACTATGCTTCGACTGCGCGCTGCGAATGGCTCAGTCATTCCCACCTATGGTACACGACAACTTACAGTCAACCTGAGCAACCGACGACAGTATCTGTGGACGTTCATCATTGCCGATGTTCCCACAGCTATACTCGGTATCGATTTCCTACAGCACTATGAATTGCTAGTCGATTCACGTAGGCTGCAGATAATTGATACTTCGTCGAACAGCAACTTTATGGGCTCTAAAGTTCACACAAACGCGTACCGAATCACAGGTGTATTTCATTCGCGTGACGATTTATTCCACGTTTTATTTCAGAAATTCCCCAAATTAACTAAACCTCTCGAGGAGACTCCATCGGTGACCAATCGTGTGGTACACCACATAGTCACCCGCGGACCACCAGTCACGGCAAGACCTCGCCGACTGGCACCGGACAAATTAGCTTTCGCTAAACGTGAGTTTGACAATTTACTAGCTACTGGTATTATTCGTCCTTCTCACAGTCCTTGGGCCTCACCTCTCCACATGGTTCGAAAGAAGGATGGGGTTAGTTGGAGACCATGCGGAGACTACCGAGCGTTAAACACAGCTACACGTTTCGATAGCTATCCCATCCCCCACATACATGACATCACGGCATCACTCAAGGGCACGACAATTTTTTCCAAGATCGATCTGGTACGAGCATATCACCAGATCCCAGTCGCTCTTGAAGATATAGAGAAAACTGCTATCACGACTCCTTTCGGTTTATTTGAGTTCCTACGAATGCCATTTGGATTACGGAATGCTGCTCAAACTTTCCAAAGGTTTATCGATAGCATTGTACGAGACCTAGATTTTGTTCACGTCTATATTGATGACCTGCTAATCGCATCATCAAACGTAGATGAACATTATCAACACCTGACGCTACTATTCCAGCGCCTTTCGGATAATGGAATAATAGTCAACCCCGACAAGTGTGAACTCGGGAAGAAGGAAATAAAATTCTTAGGTCATGTTATTAAGCATGAGGGTATTCTACCTTGTGAGGATAAAGTACGTACTATAATGGAGTACACTGTACCGTCCACACTCAAGGAACTGAAGGCATTTCTCGGTTTGGTCAACTTCTACCGACGCTTCATTTCGCACGCGGCGGAACAGTTACGACCGTTAACCGATTTACTTCGCGGTAATCCACGCAAACTGGAATGGAACGACACCGCACATACTGCATTTTCAGATATCAAAACGGCCCTAGCTCAAGCCACACTTCTCGTGCATCCTGACCCATCAGCCACGCTTAGTATAGCGGTTGATGCATCGGATTTCGCCATAGGAGCCGTTATGCAACAGAATATCTCCGGTAGTTGGCAGCCCCTCGAATTTTTCTCACGACGCCTCACTCCCACGGAGACGAGATATAGCGCTTTTGGTCGCGAACTGCTAGCAGCCTACTGCGCCATCAAACATTTCCGGCACGCTGTAGAAGGTTGTAAGTTCATCTTATTCACCGACCATAAGCCCTTAACGTATGCTCTGCATACCAAGTCTGACCGCTACTCACCACGAGAGTGCAGACATTTGGACTATATCTCCCAGTTCACGACAGACCTTCGTCACGTCAAAGGCGAGTCGAACTGTGTTGCTGATGCTTTATCACGTATCCAACTTAATGCAGTTACTTTGCCAATGCTTGACCTACCTGCTATAGCCGCCGCCCAAGCAAACGATACTTCATGCACGGAAGCACAACAGTCTACGTCCCTTCAGTGCCGGGAAGTACCCCTAGCTACTAGCTCAGGTACTATCCTATGCGATACTTCTACGGGCCTCCCTCGACCCATCGTACCCTCCGCTTATCGCCGTCTCGTCTTTGATGCCCTTCATGGTCTATCTCATCCTGGTATCGCAGCCACCCTACGCCTCATAGCTGCACGATACGTCTGGCCGTCAATGAATAAAGATGTCCGTATGTGGGTAAAGCAATGCTTGCAATGTCAACGATCAAAAGTGCACAGGCACGTAGCTGCCCCTATTGGCACTTTCGCTACTCCTGATGCTCGCTTCGATCACGTTCACATAGACATTGTAGGACCATTACCACCATCGCACGGGTATGATCACATACTCACATGCATTGATCGTTTCACAAGATGGCCCGAAGCTATTCCCATCACGTCTATTACGGCGGAGACAGTCGCTCACCGCTTCGTAGAACGATGGATAGCTATGTACGGTTGTCCCTCGACTGACCGAGGACAACAATTTGAGTCCGCATTATTCTCCTCACTAACACGGCTGCTTGGTACGGAACGCATACGCACTACCGCCTACCATCCAGCATCAAACGGTTTAGTTGAACGGTTTCATCGCCAACTTAAAAGTGCTCTTCGAGCACACGAAAACAACAATTGGTACGGAACCCTTCCGCTCGTCCTCCTGGGAATCAGAACGAGTCTAAAGGCAGATATTCAATGTTCCGCCGCTGAACTTGTTTACGGCACGACATTGCGTCTGCCTGGGGAATTTTTCACACCACGGAGCAGCACTAAGTTCGGCGAATCAGACTACGTCCAACGACTGTCTGCATTCATGCGAACACTGACTCCGGTGTCAACTCGTATACAACATCGACAGGTCGCTCTCCCTCGAGAGTTATCTACCTGTTCACATGTTTTCATACGAGTAGATTCGGTACGCAAACCTCTACAACAGCCTTACGAGGGACCTTTTCACGTGATTTCCCGTCACGAAAAGACCTTCAAGGTTGATCGACGTGGCCGCATCGAAACAGTCAGCATTGATCGTCTCAAGCCAGCATACGTCGATGACAATGCTATACCTGATAAGCCGAGACCCAATGTTAGACCCATCAGAGCTTCTAGCGGGATTTCTACATCTACTTCGGATCCCACGCTAGATGCACCTGAGACCTCATTCTCACGTCCCAGTCAACAGCACGTGTCATCTGCCCCGTCTACGGACGAGACTTCCGTCTCACGTCCAGACCTGCAGACCACACTGCCCTTGACTGCGGATGAGATTGCAGGCTCACGAGGTTCGAACGGGACTACCGTCTCACGTTCTGGTGGCCGAGTACGCTTACCCGTACGCTTTCTCGACTAACCTCATAACCAACTACGGATACAGTATAGGAATCTGCCCCTATACTACAAGAAAGCTACACTTTTCTCTTTTTCTATCATTTTTTTTTGTTTACCCCGAGCCTACGCCTCTGACCATCACTGTTACGGTATCGTCGACTTCAGTCAACTTTCGCGAAAGCTGGCCTGATCACCCACGCTCTAGTCAACGCACTCAGTCGATCTCTCTGGCTCCAAATACGTATGATATACATTTGGTCCCGAACATGGTTATCCTGGTCGCATCTGGTTCCGTGGCTCAATCTGGTTTCGTCCTACGTCTGCAGCGTTTCTGGTCCGGACCTCTACGAACGCAACCTTCAGATTCTGGATACAAACCACTCTGGTGTAGCATGCTAATCCAAACAATCAACACAGTACGTTCCTTCTGGTACCGTTCTACGTCAAAGACTTTTGGTGGCAACTCGAGGATCAACGATCACTTCCTGTTCTGCCAACGCCTTCGTCCTACAATTGCACGTTTCGCGATCAGTCCCACGAACGAAACCGCTACGTATCGAAAGTGTAAACCCTTTCTAGCGGGGGGCTCCTGTAGTGACCGGCCAGTCTCGATAAGAACACGATTGGAATAACGGAAACAATTATTATTATTGTAACCAATTGTACCAGAGATTGTTTTACTGTATTTTTTTAACTGTATCAGTTTCACTTCTTGTTTCGCTATCCGCCTTGTTTGGTTCGAACTTGCTCACGCACTGCCCATATCGCCTGTACCCTTTGGCACGTCTCGGTATTATTTCGATACCACGAGATCGCCAATAAATATACTTGATCTGGACTAGTAAAGCCTTCTAATTTACGGGCTATCAAGGGAACCAAGTCGTTTTTGGACGCGTAATCGAATAGTAGTGGTGATCATAGTCCGTCCACGACTCGACATCCACTACACCTGTTCCAAAGGCAGCACATAATTAACTCGATGTCATTCAAGAGTGTTCAGTGGAGCCACTAAGTCTTTCATTATCTTACCCCCACTTTAAATCCCAAACATAAGTTTCTCAAGTTTACATACAGAAAGGTCGGAAGGCAATACATTATAGCTAATGTCAGCTGTCATTTAAAATCATAAACACGATTTGTAAATCCAACACCAAACTCAAGTATTATTCTCTATGCCTTATCGTGATCTTTCTGCACCATAAAATATCAGTTGGTAACGAAAATTATGTGGTGATAACCCCAAATCACAACACTACCTCGACTTCTAATATATATGTTTTTAGCCAACATTTGCCCTTTTTTCAATCCAGAAAAGCTAGTTTGTCTCGCGAGGGTTAATTATCATGATCAAAGCTATTTTTTCACAGTTATTTCATAACTTTGTATTGCTCATTGTTTTATTACTAGCCACTGTTTTCTGATTTGCTGATAAGTCCCTTAAGGTCATTGATGTATAGTAGGTTGCCGGGTTTTCTAAAAATTAATTTCTCTGTTTCGAACAAGTTTGAGGGTCAATTACTTCTCTTTTGTGTCCTCGTTCATTTACTTATATGTGTTACAAGCTCTGGAATTCAATTTTTCAGATGTTATTTTTGCCACACCCATATACCATGAGAGTTTGATATTTGAAGACGAAACTTGGTTCGTTACATACCACTACATTTTTATACATTAAGCCATCGTTTTCTATCAACAAATAACTGTGCGTACAAACCAAATATCTACTTGTATGTATACACAAAAGTATATATCACGCGATCGTAATTGCGTGATTACGCGCTACAAGTATTGTTATGCGGTAATTTTGTGTCACCTGGCTGAATTACGTCCTTAAATAGAACATCCTAGAAGAGTAGACACTACAACGAAATCCTCCTAATCTTCCAGTTCTAGGGAAAATTTTATCCGTTTCGGGGAAGCCGCAGTCGAAAAAATTGGGAAATTCGGGAGAAATGGCACAAAATCCCCTTAATTGGGAGGTTGGGCTGTTAAGTGAACCCAAACCTTCGTTATTCAATATAACTCAAGTTAATAGTCCCAAGGCTAAAGTAAGGTTTTATCTCTAGGAAAACGTTCAAAAGTACATTTTTTCGCACATGGCTTTTTTCCTGTCAAGATATATTTAGACGTATAACCTATGAACGGTCTAGGAATTGGGAATATTATTATAGTTCAGTTACTTAAGGTATCAGCGTAAGCTTTCGTTACCACGTAAGGGAAATTTATACTAGTTAGCTGTTCACAGAGTTAACTGCTCTGTTGTAAATTCGTTGGGCAGTTATTTCAAGTTCGCCTAAGTAATATCATCCAGTTTGTTCATAAGTGTTAGTAGGATGGCATGACAGTCAACTTTCGGAACGAAAACTGCCTTGTAATACATATAACGACGAGATGCAATTAAACTACCGACTAACCGAGGAATTTTAAAATGTCAGTATATGGTTTGGCGGTGGTTATAGAATTTTTACAGTTTTTATATTAGGGACTGATCCTAGCTAGATCACCTTTTGAGGCTATAAATTACGAAACATCTGTTTAGTCTTGATATTGGACTTCAGCGGTGCACACCTACAACCCTGCAAAGGCAATTAAACCCAGGACTGGCCTCCAGCACCGATTCATTGGTATAAAGGTTAAGTATTCGAAAGCGAAACCAAAGTTCTTGGGTTCTAAATTCTCCGGTGTGGACTTTTGAGGAGTCTCGCGCCAAGACGAAACAGCTGTTTAGTACTTTCTGGTTTTTGGTAGTGTCCTAGCTAAAATCAGTTTGTGACTAAACCATGGAAATGGATAATTGTTGGTTATTATAAGCCAGGGTTAGGCCTGTTTTACCAATGCTTGAGTCATGAATAAATGACACAAGCGTACTTTGGTAATCAGATAGGGAAAATCACCTGACAATCTAATCAAATAATTTCTTTAAAAGGTACTCAATAGATGCCACCGTTTTATATATACTCAGCTGTACAGAGCTTATGCTGTTTGTGACATATCTGTGTATAAACTACCGCAACATACGTGTAATAAATATGTACAATAAAAATCATTCTTCGTCCCTTTTGGAACTTCTTTAGTGAAGTCAAATAAACTAGTACACCACCATGAATCATTTTTTATCTGACTGGGGTGGCTTTTGCAGCATCATTCAGTATTCCAGCCCTTGCACAGATCGAATAGCGAAGTGTGGTGCACATATATTTGATACCTCCATTTACCAATGCTTATGTGTTTAAATAAATAAACACAAATAAATAACACATAATAAATCTAACCATCCTTCGGTAGAATTTACAATTGCTCGTGATTTCCGACTTTCACTGTTTTTCATCCATATTCACAAAGTTTTGCTGTGTTACATCTTTCATAATACTTAGCGTCTCGGTTTTGATTTTAAATTATTTTGATTAGTAAACTCTCCGTTTTATGAAGCAGATTTATATTATGTTATAGGATGTCATCCAAAGTTCCTGTACTTTCTGCCGGTGGTCCTTTGATATTTCGTCAATTATTTGAAAAGGTTTCATCTACATACACTTACTTACTGGCTGACTCACATACCAAAGATGCTGTTCTTATCGACCCTGTTTTAGAAACTGTTGAACGAGATAAAAAGCTTGTAGGTTGGTGTAATTCTTAACTTTTAAGTAAAATAATAAATAAATTTTCGGGTAATCCTAAAAACGTCAAATTTCAGGAATCCTGACTTCTGAAAATGGTTGTGTGATCACATTTTCCTTTTTTCACACAGGTGGCTAGGGGTATCTTAGATCTAAAACCGCTCAAGTGGATTAAACTAATAAATAAAACCGTGTTCACCGAATTAATTTTTGTTTGTACTTTTAACATATTCAACTTTCTGTATGTATGAAAACGGAATGCTAATGATCATAACCCTAAATGTGTTCATTTTCTCAAGTAATCTATTAGTTGAGTAATATGAAAATGAGGCGTAAACAATGGTGTACCGGTTCCGATGACCGTACTTCCACACAACACTGCAATAAAACCCTGTACAACATGATATAGAGAGAAACTAAAGCCAGCGGATATGAACAACTAGTGTAGTGAACAAAAAGACGAGTGGGGACAATCGAATGTATTTAGGCACAAAATTACAGAATATTTCACTGAAAGCTGACAATCATACAGTAAACAATTAATTTGCAAACTATCAATCAATTTTCTCAATCTTGACCGTTACTTCTGCAAATATCAGTCCATCGTCTCCGATTATTATTGTTCATGCATTTTCATACCAATTGCGTTTCGTTCCCGTTCTTTTGTTATCGATCTACTGAAATGCATCCAATACCCTACTATCATCATATACTACTTACGTGGATATAAGTAACCCACACCGCACTAGTACGTAGAAAATGAATGATCAAACCGTGGACACAGTTATATAGAAGTGTATGATTTTTAAAAAAGTAATTACGCTTCATTAAAAATTGCAAAAACAAACGATAAAACTGTTTTCAAAACAATTAAAAAGCTGGAAATAAACAGTAAAGGGCACAAAACAATAAGATGCTCAGTAGTCGTAGTTAGGTAGAGTGAATTTACGTGGACCGTCGTCTTTCGGGCACTGCCTGGGGTCATGGTGCCATACAAGATTTACTTAACAACCCAGTCATTTCATAGGTTAGTCCTTTTTTGATCTTATTGTCTATTATCAGTACAACCAATATAAAATTTTCAATTAGGCAGGAACTGGAATATAATCCAGTCATGTTCATTCGAGTTAGCTGTCTCAAATGTCTTCGTGGTCTCTCCCACCTAACACAAACCTTGATCATGTAATAATTCTAATGTACTGCAGCCATAGTTTGAGATCGTTATTGACGAAATAGTTATAACTTTCGCTTGTCAGCCAGATTTTATTTTCATAATTCATATTCCTTAGCTAAAAGTAAACCAAAGTTATCTCTTTTAAGGTTAAGTTCATAACATTCTACTGTACAGGTGATTGCGATCACCAATTACGTACATATCTGCGATCAGATTTGCAACTGATGGCTTTGTTTTAGCATTGTTACTCTCGATAAAACATTTAATTACCTATGGCTTAAAACTCCTTTTTTTATCTATTTAAACTTACAAATCCTCAGTCGTTCACTTAGATATTTTCAAATCTCATTCCTACCTAGCTATAATTCATTAGTCTAAGCATCATCCTTTCAATCACCAAGTCATAGGTTCGAATACTACCCCAATTTTGGCACCCAACTTGAAATACATAATAATTGTGTGAAAATAAATCCCACTGGCTAAGACCCTTTATATCATCCATGTACATCGGAGACAAACTACTCTACTTGTACGAAACAATACTTTCCTCAAGCTTTTCAAAAATCCTCGTAAGCAAGACAAGAACAAACACAGTTGCGTAAATAATCATACAGATTTTTCACATATTCTTATAAGCTTAGTGTTTTTTAATTCATCAAGCTTAGTGATGAGACATTTACAGTCAATTATCCAATCTTCGAAAAATGGAAAACAAATTCCTATTATATAATGCCTTATCTCTCCCACAGAGTTACCGGAAATAACTACTAAGCAACCATCTTAGGTTTTTAGTGTTTATTTATTGTAGAATAATCATAACTGTTACTTTAGCAAACTATTCACCTATTTCTATTGATATATTGTAATGTAGATATCTCAGTTGGATGTTAAATTGGGTCCAATAATAAATACTCATTTGCATGCTGATCACGTAACTGGCAGTGGATTGTTAAAGCGAATTCCTGGATCGTACAGTGTGCTATCTCATTATGATGGAGTTAAAGTTGACAAGATAATAAAACATGGAGATGTTATTAAGTTTGGAAATTTCGAATTAGAATGTCGAAGTACTCCAGGTAGGCTGGCATTAAAGTCACATTTAATTTTATTTGGAAAACATGTCACAGTGTAGTTGATCATTTTTTTAACTTTCTAGGAATAAATGAGGCAAATATACAGAATTTACTTTTGTTTTCAGTTCATCGTATCCTAAAAATCTATAATGTATTGCATTACTCGTAATTGTAATAGAAGTGAATGACATTTTTATTACGTACCTTTTCAAACTTATAGATTCACTTCGTCGTTATTACCATTAACAATGCCTTATATTGACTTTATAGGGCACACATCAGGTTGTATGACGCTAGTATTGCATTCGGCTGGTGTTGCTTTCACCGGTGACACACTTTTAATTCGTGGTTGTGGAAGAACAGATTTTCAGGGAGGCTCAGCTGCGACGTTATATGATTCAGTTTATTCACAAATCTTTAGTCTTCCAAATGATTATATATTGTTTCCTGCTCATGATTATTTGGGCAACACTATGACAACTGTTGGTGAGGAAAAGACATGTAATCCTCGGTAAGTCTATATATATATATACTATGCGTATAAGGTAGTGAACGACTGTGAACAATATACCTTAAATATATAATATTCCACTTATTAATGGGTATCAAGTACTTTGCTGTTTAAACACACAAAGTGAAATATCTTTGTAGGCAGAATTATTTAAAATAATACCAACTAATAAATTGTCATATATTGTAAATATGATTGCAATTCAACACTTGTAATTCCTGGGCTCTTTTATCATGTACATTGTGTTTTCTTGTAGTCATTTCAATAATATTTAATCCCTAAAGTTCTTTAGCTTATGAAATGAAATGAAAATACTTTCATGCTCCTATAATGTTTTTATTATAGTTTCTCATCTAACGACAATTCTGTGTGTAAAACTGAATAGAATTATCTATGCTAGTAATTGTTACCGTTATGGGGAGTTAGAGGGAACATTCATGACGTGGGTTTCATAATGTGTTGGAGTGTAGACAAAAAACTTATTCCGGCCAATACCTTAACATTGTTTTGTAAACAAGTCATATATATATCTTAACGTATCATGTAGCCAGGATGTAACAATATGTTTTTAGTTTATCACGTTTTCCCCTATCCAAAGAAATGTATGCACGTAAATTGTGTTATTACTTCTCATGAGAGCATTTGGTAATTTACTACCAATGAATTGTATAGTTACATGATTCATTCCATTTGAAATTCATCCACTAGTTAATGTTAACTTTAGCTGATTTCTAACAATCTAGAGGTTATTCTCTAGAGAATCAACAATGGATCTAAATAAAAATATATATGTGGTTATATTAAGCCTATCTTCTTAAAAATTGGCTTTAAAGGCGATGGAATAGGTGGAAAGATTGCTTTTAGACTGGAGGAAATACTAAAAAGGAGGTATCAAGCGGCTGATTTCCCCTCTCTATATATCAGACAAATCAAGCGTGGGAAAGCAGTAGGACCTGACAATATACCAGCTGAAGCACTGAAGTCAGACATAGAAGTGCCTGCAAACATGTTCAACATTCCACTCAGATAGATTTGAGAGAAAAAACAAGGGGCTACGGATTGAAAAGAAGGACACCTCATCAAGATACCAAAGAAAGATCTGAGCAAATGTGAAAACTACAGAGGCATCGCACTACTGTCAGTACCGGGAAAATTTTTCAACAGAGTGTTGCTGAACCGGATGAAAGATTCAGTGGATGCCCAACTTCGAGATCAACAGGCTGGATTCCGTAAGGATCGGCCGTGCACTGATCAAATCGCGACATTATGGATCATCGTTAAACTATATACATATCAACTTCCTTGACTATTAGAAGGCGTTTAACAGTATGGATAGGTGAACATTATAGAAGCTTCTTGGACACTATGGTGTGCCTGAGAAGATCGTCAAAATCATCCGGAATTCATACGGTGGACAACACTGCAAAGTTGTTCTTGGAGGACAGCTGATAGATGCATTCCAAGTAAGGACCGGTGTAAGACAAGACTGTTTACTCTCCCACTTCCTCTTTCTTCTGGGGATTAACTCGACCTCGACATCTGACAGGAAGCACGAAATACAGTGAACAGCTCGGAATCAACTAGATGATTCGGACTTCGCAGATCACCTAGCCCTTCTATCTCATACACACGAACAAATGCAAATGAAGACAACTAGTGTAGTAGCAGCCTTTGCATCAATAGGCCTCAACGTACACAAGAGAAAAAGCAAGATCCTCAAACACTATACAGAGAGCACCAATCTAATCACACCTGATGGGGCAACTCTGAAAGAGCTGGAATCTTTCACGTACCTGGACAGCATCGATGAATAAGGAGAACCCAATTCACACATAAAAGCGAGAAATGGAAAAGCAAGGACAGTATTCCTATAGTTGAGAAACATATGGGACTCAAACCAACTGTCAACCAATATAGGAATCCGAATCCTTGATGCGAACGTCAAGACAGTTCTACTGTACAGAGCTCAAACATGGAGAACTACTACAACCATCGTCAAAAAGGTTCAAGTATTTCTAAACAGTTGTCTACTGAAGATACTCAATGTGCTTTGGCCAGAAACCATCCGCATTACCCTACTGTAGGAGAGAACAATCCAGCTTCCATCTGAAGAGGGAATTGGGAAGAAACGCTGTAGATGGATAGGGCGTACATTACGAAAATCACCAAACTGCATAAGGGGTCAAGCACTTACTTGAAATCCGGAAGGGAAACAGAAAAGAGAAAGATGGAAGAACACATTGCATTGGGAATCGGTAGCAGACGTCGAAAGGATGAAAAACAACTGGAAACAAGTGGAAAGCATTGACCAGGACAAAGTTGGATGGAGAATGCTGGTGAGAGACCTATGCTCCTCCACTAGGGGTAACAGGCATAAGTAGATAAGTGTTGCAATTCGTTATTGTGGAAGAGCCCGTCTAACCTTTGTCCATCGGTTAGGTCACTACATTTAAAAATAGCGTTTTTTAAAAATGTTATAAGATTCGGAAATATCACTAGTAGACATACTAGGTGTAAATTACCCATGGAAATCGCACGGTACTGCCTTTACTACTGAGAGGAATCGCGCACATGGATCTGTCAGGCTGTACTAGCGTAAGTAAGCTGCTTAAAAACAGAACCAGGCTTCGTTGTTGAGTTGAAAAGTAGGGAGCGTAAAAGTTGCAATCTTCAAGAGTTTGAGTGTGTTTTCTGACTTTACGAAAATAGAATATCTAAAAGGGGGGTATATCCGAAGATATAAAATAATATGAGCTTTGAAAAATATATGTAATGTTGTGACAAATAACAGACTCACAGTTTCCGTTTGGCATACTAGACCACATCAAACACAATGTGGATATTCAGGGTTTGACAACGCCTTTGTCTGTAGCATCCTTTTGATTGAAAGTTTCCAAAACCAGGGATGAAGGGGTTCAAAGATATATTTGGAAGGTTGTCAATATGTGGAGAAGCGTCTGATTTAAGCTAGCTACTTGTTGCGAGAGATGCGTAGGACGGCCTATCCAATGGTAATCTGGTGTGGATGCATGACTGAGCTCCTTCAGCTAAAGTGTGCCCGGCTAAACTAACAAGTTCAGTACTAATGTCGAAAACTTAGAGAACTATCTATTTTGGAGGGTCTATTTACTGCTACAATGCAAATTTACTGCCTTATATTAAAATTTATTCAATCTTTCATTTACACGTTCTATATTTTATAAAGATCTATGTAAATCTATTCATTCCTTACTAACTGTTAATGTAAATATCCGCTCTGATCTAATATCAATGTTCCCTAGATCGTCAATAATGATTATTCAATCTAATTAATATCATTATTATCAGAAGGGGTTTTGTGGAGCTTTAGTATTTTCATAGTTGAAAGCGTGAGTCAATTGAAGTTAGACCACCATGGAAAACCTGGAAGCACTGGACGACCGTTTCCTCCTATTATGGGACTCTTCAGCAGTGCAAATCCACGATCCCGCACTCGCGGCCGTCCAGTGCTCCCAGGTTTTCCATGGTGGTCTAGTTTCAATTGACTCACGCTTTCAACTATAATAATTAATATCAGTTTAAAATACAACCAAATAATCTTCAAATACTGTTCTATTCTACTTTCTTTTTCATATTCATTTCTCATTTTAATTTTAGATTAACAAAAACCAAATCAGAATTTATTAAAATTATGAATGAATTAAATCTTCCTTTACCAAAACAAATGGAACGTGCTATTCCATTGAATCTTAAATGTGGTATCAATGATGAATAAAGATAGTTAATTCTTAAGTGAGATATATTCATTCATTTTCTCAGTCAATTTACTTTGTTTAAAAGTGTCCAATTTTACCTATAACATAGTGTAACACTCATCTACAGAAACCATCTCCACATAAGTGACTTTCATTTATTATAAACACCCTGTTTCCATGACGTAACTTAAGTTTTGTTTATTATATTATTTCTATGATATGGAATCGTCTTCCAATGTTTCTATTAGATATTTACTTTAAGCCTAAAATTTATTATCCTAATTTTCAGCTGATCAATATTCAATTGCCTATTTTGTGCACTAACTCTTAACTATTAATATTGCCTTTAATGTATTGATTTTTTTTTCAGTATTTTTCTTCATATCTCTTCTCATCTGTCAATATAATTGATTAAATTATCATTTCGAATATTGATTTATTATTCTTTATTTGTGAAACATGAATTGATCAGTAAGCAAAGCTTAGCTTTTTTAGAAGAAAACAAAGTGAAGTTCATTTGGTAAACATCATCTGATTGTTATATCGATTGCGTGCTCTTCTTAATATATGAACATGCTGATCCCCGCCAATCAGAGAGGAGCGAATTATCGATCAGAGCTATGATATACAAAAGCTGTATGAGCAGTCTTGAGTACTACTCGGTCCTGCTTTCTGCCTAGCCCAGTCAATTAAGTCCAGAACACCAATAACAGCCTCTGCAATATGAATCATTATTCTCAAACATACTGGGTTTATATACCAAACAAACTGACCACATCGTACCATAAAATAGAAAATAACATTTGTGCAAGATTTGGCCAAATGTGGCTGTGAATGTGGGGAACAGTAATTAACGGACTAGGGATAACTCAAGAATGGTGAATCGTATAATAATAGTCTATAGTTCAAAATAAAGCTTATAATTAGAGGAACAGGAATATGAATAGTTTAGTTACTTAACAATTATACAATAGGAAATAGACATATCATATTAGTCCATAAATAGTCCTCAAAGTTACCATTCATAATTCTCCACGGGATACAACATGATGGATTGATTTAGTGTGTTAGGGAAACAGTAACGATTAAAAGCCCTGTTATGTACTATGGTCCGACTCAGTTACACTTCCTATGGTTGACTAGACCCAGTACACAAATGAAATGATTGAGAAGGTATATTTGCCAAACTTAATTACAGTGTACACAAATCATAGTTATGTATACATTTATCTTTCAAACTGAGACAAGGATATGTAGTCAGAGACATTGATTGGGTGCATAATCATCTTCTTTCAATAGCATATCCCGTCTATAATTCCTCATCTACTGTTAGGTCATAAGACGGTACATCAACTATCTGGCTTCTAGAAAGTCGTATGACATGTCAAGACTGCCTGAACAATTTAAAATCATGTACTGCTCTACGTGATTCCATATGGAAGGCGAATAAGTTATCATCATTAACCCTTATGCAAAATTTG
The DNA here is from genome assembly GCF_000237925.1 of Schistosoma mansoni. Taxonomy (NCBI): domain Eukaryota; kingdom Metazoa; phylum Platyhelminthes; class Trematoda; order Strigeidida; family Schistosomatidae; genus Schistosoma; species Schistosoma mansoni. The sequence continues at coordinate 80,623 of NW_017386050.1, forward strand.
TAGCTCAAAGCTGAATGCACAAACATTTTTTCTTAGTTATTGTAGTGAATTAGTCTTAACATTAAAGTGCAATTTAGGCAGTAAGTTGCAAATCAATGCCTTCCCTTACTTTCAATCGTTTGGGGACCCGTTTAGTATTACTGCGCCTCGGACATAGAATCTGATAATATATCCATAAAAAGTAAGTATAAGAAAGTAACGGATAAGTGAGTTATACTTAATTATTTAGTTAGTTACTACCATTTCGATGTCCTCATAAATTTAGTGAATCACTCAATATTATGACGACCTTTGAGCAAAAACTTAGTTTAGATAAGTGTATAAAGGCCTCTATGAGATTATTGGTCCTAGAAAACACACAGTAAAGTAACAACTCAATATCAGATAAAGAATGTATGCATATATGATTGTAATCAATAATATACATTAAGGTAAACAAGTCGATAGTTTTTTATGTCAATCGGTAATTAAAATTAGGGGCGTTGGAACAGGGTGACATCGAAATGACTGGTTCTCTTCTCCTTACCTTTAAAGATAATTTTTTAGAGTCTAGCTATAAATATTAAAAAAGAACAGTGGTTAATTTAGATGTCGATATATGTGAACATATGATGTAGGCGCACCCTTTTCCTACAGATACCTTAAGACGTAACATTCAGAGAAATAAATTATCTCTTGTAACCAGTTTCGAGATTGAATTTACCTTAATGATAACATGGTTACTAGAGCTCATTTTTGTTAGAAAGGTAATCACTGCAGAATTTGTTAGCTTTTATATCCTTAAAACAACAATCATTGAGGATACCATTTTAAAAATTGTCAATATTATTGGGAGACAGGCTTTGAGGACTGCGAAATAGGAAGGTATGGTAAATTGTTCATCATTGTGGCGACAGTCAAGAATAACGAATTCAAACCACAGTTGTTTTAACGTTATTTGTACGGTACATGACTTCATGTTAAATGTTTGTTCTGGTTTTCGGTATGATAGAGATTTGTAGCTTAGGATGAGGTTTTAAAGGAAGTTGTGCTTTCTGAGCTGGATGGTGTAAACGTGACGCGTACATTTCTAGACAAAATCGATATTCTGAGGAAGCCATGTTCTATGGAAATAGTATACATCGTTCTACGTACCTGCCGTGTTAACTGACCCTGAATGTTCAGCATCATCATATATTGAAATTCTGAAATGTATTTATCAATAGTTCAGTGGCAACATTCGAATAATTCCCGATGGTTTCAATCTTGTCAATCAAAACTACTAATAGTATATGCATTTTTATCGATATATATATATATATATATATATATATATATATATGTTGTTCTATCACTAAGTGAACAAATAGTACGTCTAAGTGACAATAAAGGTGTATTTTCAAATGTAAGTCTGATCACTTATTCGTTAGTTATGTTGGTCAAGGTTATCCACAATTTTCCATAAGTGTTTAATGTTCAACATTTATTGGATGGGTGTAATTTTCGTTAATGATTTCATTTCAAATATATAACTCTCACTAGATTTTCGTTTTCCATCTACCATGTTAAGCTATACTAAAACGATATGTTTACATGAGACAGTAATTGGATTGTTGAAATGAAACTTCTAGGGTAAATTACACTAATGTGCAACACTCACCTACTAAATGAACTGTAAAATAACAGATACATCACGTTTATCGAATATTGAAAAAGGGTAGTGATAATCTCACTTGTTATGTTCGCTAGTTTTTAAAACAAAATAGATATCTGAAAATGGGAAGTTATAATATTTATATTATGAGATAATCATTGGGTTAATGGTTTAGGGTTTATGAGAAATATAAAATTTACAGACTGAGCAGAAGAGAAACCAAGCTTATTTCTTATCATTGGAGCAGGAATAATAGACTTAATGAACATTTAGATCTTGATGGTTCCTCGAAAAAAATTTCTGAAGCCGTAGAAATGCTGGATATAGTTTAACTAGTCAGGAATCTCTAGAAAATTTTGAAAAACTATGAATCACATTTTCATGATTTTGAGAGGATAATAGCTAAACTTTTTATCGATCTTAGTGTTTCTTTCAGATGCTTCTATAATCTCGTTAATACTCTTGTTTTCTGAATATAAACTAACCTTTGAATTCATATCGCTTCCATACTTCTCGCGTTCTGTTTACTGTTCTGGGTTCAAAAGTATTACACTACTAGAGACTACGAAGTCGATTACAAACCAATCACATACTAGAAATATCTTAACAACCTAAAGAAATATGAAGAAATAAGATTTAAACTGTTACTTTCTGTGTATTAAATGTACTTGATTTCCAGTCTGAAAAATTTTGTTACCTTATATACAATGACATTATATCCCAACTATTTGGTATGAAAATATCACGTGAGCTTCGGTACTCTAAGGTATTGAGTTCGATCCCCTGATGAGTTAATCAGTCCTTAGCTAAGAATTTAAAACCATTCACAACTTCCATGTTTTCGTATGTATTTATAACCAACGTAAACTTGAAAAATACTTAATGTTTACAATTTTTGTATAAACAGTTCAATAACTGGTAACCTTACCTTATGAAATCACTAGAAATATACATATGTCACAGTCCTGTCCAAAGCCTGCAAGGTATGAAACGCTTCAAATATAACATTGTTATCAGGAACATAATTTAGTAACTTCAGTGATATCATTACTACTGGAGTTCTTGAAAAATGAAGGACGTTGTTAGTAAATACTAATTTAAACGTTGTTTGATAAATACAACGCCATTCTGTAGTAACCTCCTGACATTTACTACGACTATTCCCGAACGAAGTATTCTCTCAAGGAATATCAACCAACGATTTAAAACGCTCGAGTCAAACATGAGCAGAGCTCTGTCAAATTATTCCTTAGCATATTTTCATTCTGTTTAATAAGGAAGTTCAGAAATTATGTTGTAGCAACTTGACTACTAACAAAGTGTAAGTAGTAATATTTTGTTGCAAAACTACTGATGGGACAAGCGCACTGAGAATAAATTTGTTGTAAAATATACTTTCATTTGGACTGACAGTCAAAATGAAGTAAACATACCATTAAATTATGCAGCACCAGTTTTGAAGTAGCATTATATTACGTCAAGTGAAAGAAAAAATCTGATATTTTTCAATCAATCTAAAAGGTGAATTATTTATAGTTTAGCTCAAAATCTAATGCAAAGAATTAACGTTATAAGGAAAAAGACAGGCCTTACTTGGTTGCTTGGATATTTGCACACTCTTCACTTGTATTGTTATACCTAACATACGTTCTATTTATGATTTTATGTGAAACATATGCAGTACACAAGCCGACTGGATTATCTTTTATCAAAGTTGATTTTATATCGAATTCAAAAATATGGAGTATCTGAAATAGGATAATTTGGTGCACATGATAAAATTTGCCTGCAGATGTTATGAAGAGTTTGTTGGTTTCTTTTTTAACCCATCAATTTGACCAAACAATTGTATTTACAAGAAGACTGATTTGTTTTTAAATCCTTGCTCATTCAAAGCAAACTTATAACAGACTTGATTTGAATATCTCGTTAGTAAGAAATAACTGATACATCATGAAATTTGAGTATTTAGTTTTCTATAAGTTACCACTAGAAAAACCTTTTGAAAGTGATTTCCGCTTAAACCTGAAATTTTGATTCTTTAACTATAAAAATGTATTGATTCCCTTACAGTAAGGTTAGCATAATCTTCTATGTAACATTCAGTTGGTATTATTTGTTTGAATCTTCCCATTGATGTTTAGGACTGCAATTGATCAGTCTCTTATTGGCATATGTACATACTGTTGTGTTGCCTCGATATAGCCTTAATTCACAAGCATTATAAGCAAAGATGGATAGTGGATAACACGATGGCGTTTGAAGCGAAAAGTACTGGGCTAGAGTCCCAGAGTGAACATCAACTCTCAGATGCAGGTACATCCAGCTGACGAGTCGCAAATAGGATGAAACGGGCGTCCTGAATTCCACTTCTAGCCACTATCCATCTTTACTTATAATGCTTCTATCTAACAGTTATCCTCTTTGAGTGCTAGAAAACAAATCCAATGATAAATATGGTGTTAGTTATGCTTTTTTAAAATGATTCCTAAAATTTTAAAGACATTTTATGGATAAAAGCAAATTCATTTCACTAATTTAACTCGAAATCATAAATGACAATATGTTCTATAATTCAGTTGAAAAGTATTTACGAGCGATATGATTGGATAAAAAAATCAACCAATCAGAATTAAACTACACAAAAAGAAATAATTCACTTTAAATTGTTGAATTTTTAATACTTTAAAACAATTTAATGTATGAAAAATGAAACAACCACTTTCTAATGATTTAGTGGAAGTTTTAAATAAACCAAATAATATGAGAACAGCTATTGAAATAAGGCATATAGCAATATGGTTTAAAGAGAATATTATGGCATTTAAAGATGTTTCTATAGGTATGTTTACTTATATAATTTGATATTATGGTATATAATAAGTTGAAATTGATTTTGATTACTTACAATCATGTTGAAATGTGTAGAGTTACATAAAGAATTGATATTACTTAAATAACTACTGAAAATCAAATGTATTGGACTCTAGGTGACATGGCTCAGAATCGATCACAATGGCGCAGGTGTATATACTCTTTATCTTCCCTTAAACTTTGAGATTAAAATTGCTTCATATCTGTGTTTCCATACTGTATCTTTATATACAACCTTTCTTTTACATATTAACACCACTAAATTAACTACTTTTATGAATTCGGTGTTCATCTTGTTGTGCTAACGAGGTATGGCAACTTGGACCGATGCATAAATGTGCCTGATCCTACGTTGTATCTGACTGACTGACTGAAATGTATTGGACTACTGTTTTAATGTTATATATAGGATTTTGCAACAGTTTATCCCTAAGAAAAATTGGGGATTGGTTCACATTTTTTATCTACAACTGATTAATTATATATGATGTGATCAATAGTCATATGGTCGGGTCTCCTTCTCATCGGTAACAGTGTGATTTAACGTATATAGATCTAATCAATTATTCAATAATTGATACTACTTATTTTAATTTCCGGTTTAGTTTTTGGTTCTGTCAGTAGTCTTCTGCTGATTCATTGGTCAGTAATAATGATTTCAGTATCCTATAGTTCACGAAATGGATATTAGTCTTTTATAGATAAATCAACAATTGGTAAGTTGCACAATAAGTTTAATTGTGTTCGAATGGAGAAGGAACTAACTGGATTGTGTTTAAAAACTCTTGACAGATGATAGCTTGGCTTAAATTGACCAATAACTTCAACCATTAAAATGTAGATCTGTCAGTAAGAGGTTAAGGAGATTGCTAAATTTCATTGGAATTAAGAACCGACCTAAGTTAGACAACTATCGAAAACCTGGAAGCACTAAACGGCTGAAGAAAATAGATCATCGCATAATGTCAAGGATTGACTAAAGTTGGGCATCAACATAGTTGAATCCTAGCCCAGTCATCTGAAAGTTAGGCATTTGCAAGAGAGACCGAGGGTCTTTTGTTTGATTTCCCCGCGTTGAGTCATGGGTAGACTTTGCTGAGAAGTTCCTTCTAGGACGAAACAGTCGTCTAGTGCTTCCAGGTTTCCAGTCACTGTCTAACCTAGGACGCTTCATGACCTCAATGAAATGTAGATTCAATATATAGATTGTTACACTGGATACAATTATTGTTTCATTCCATATAAATTTTAACTAGAAAAATAGAAATAATCAACGTTAACAGAGCAGCAGATTTGTTTAATTCATTCAATTTATCAAGTTGGTTTTTATTAGTTAAATGGTCCCCATAAACCATGGGATACTGAATAGATATTTCATTTAAAGTTTGAATCATTCCTAACAGATACCCACAATCTTAGATAATATTATCGAATTCGCTAACCTTAACGTTTAACAGAGAGCATAGTACAATTAATCTAAACTTAATACATGTATCAATTATCCCTTATGTGAGTAACAATGAATAGTTTTAAAAAGATTTGTTAAAATTTCAGTCAGAAATTGTAACCTGTAAAAATGAGGTAATCATATAACTTGGTGAATTAGTTATATTGTTTTTGGTTATAACAGATTCATCATACAATATTGTAAATTATCTTTATCTACTTTTGTTATTGATTAATTAAAGTCTATGAATGCCCAGTTCAATTTATTTAAACTTCAATTATTGATCAGTGTAATCGAAGTATATTCAGCTTAATGTATTTAAACATAAGTTTATCCTCGTTCTTAGTTTATAATAACCCTTCATCTGTTTGTCTTCTTTACCTTACATTGAACCATTTCAGTTATTGCTCAGTTATATAACATGATTAATAGATTTCAATTATTATCAGAAGGGGTTTTCTTTAGAGATTTTAGTAGTTTTATGGTTGAAATCATGAGTCACTTGAAGCTAGACCACCATGAAAAACCTGGAAGCACTGGAAGGCTGTTTCGTCCTATTTTGGGACTCCTCAGCAGTGCGCATCCACGATCCCGTCTCGCGAAATTCGAACCCAGGACACCGCTGGATGCCGACTCGGTGGTCTAGAGGTTAAACGCTCGCGCGTGAGACTGATAGGTCCTGTATTCGAATCTCGCGAGGCGGAATCGTGGATGTGTACTGCTGAGGAGTTCCACAATAGGACGAGACGGTCATCCAGTGCTTCCAGGTTTTCCATGGTTGTCTAGCTTCAATTGACTCATGACTTCAACCATAAGATTTCAATTGTACCAACTGTAAGGTTGTCATTAACTGAATAATTTGAATGATCATCGTCTAAAATCAGTAATTTACTGAAGTTAAAAATGTGAACTTTTGGTGTTGTATACGTACTACTGATGAGACTTAGACTATAAGATGATACCATTTTCTAGCTTCTATTAGTTCTTCAGATGATGGTAATCTTTGATAAGAACTGTCTTCTAATTTATTTGGTTCTTTTACAAAGTTTATAATAAGGTATATTTCATAAATCAAATATGAAATTGCAGTTCTTTGAAGCATCATGTTTGTTAGATCAGTGTTACAAAATTAACTATTATAAGTAGAAATTGAATTGTCAACGTTTAAAATACTCTTGGTAATTCTGTATTTAGTCGGTTGCATCAATAATCAGCTAATGAAACCAATGTCCAACAATGAAACAAAGTACAAGAGCTGGGGTTATAAAAACAAAGCAGTACAAAAATGAGTTTTAACTATGCTGAGAGTGAAGCTGTTGTTCAGCAATAGAGCTTGAAGGTGACTGCACAATATGGTGAGTTGATTAAGGTTAGAAATGTAAATCACTGGATCCTAACTCAGAAGTCTAACAGTAATATTCTTAAAGTGAGACCTAATGATACTGAGTTCAGTTGCTTCAAGGTCATTCGAATCTACAACTAAGTAGTTCCATATTGGTAGGAAACAATTACCCAATGCCCTCTGGTTTCAATTCAAGTTATCAGTTAAGGTCAACCGGTGCTATAAATCACTTTGAAATTATTGGAGTAACAAGATATGAAGTCATGTCAATATTTCCGTAGAAGGTTGAGTGAAAAATGTTCAGACTAAAGAGAAGGGATGATACTGAAAATTCAAGCTCCTCTGGTAATCAAACATCTATAAAAGTGATTTGCTATCTCTAAACGAGAGCGTAACAAAATTTGCGAGAAAACCTAAAAATGATATAAGTCAAGTCAAATGTATCTCTGTGAACGAGAACGCCAGTGGGAACTATCAATTGTATTTCAACACAAAACTACAAAATCTCTTACTATGGTATGAGAATCATACATTGAATACCTCATTTGCAGATTCATATTACTTTTCCTACACATTCTGTATAATTCTTCCAGTCCATAGTCCTTTTCTATTTTCTCTTCCATTCTTTTCAACTCGATCTTCTTAGCCTTCTGCTACCAGGTTTTCCGCTTCCGATTGGGGTTATGTCTATCGATATAGGAAGCATACACAACAGTATTACTGTTTTACCACTGTCACATCATTTCTCACCGGTGACGTGATATGGTAATAGTTAAACCTAATAGTACGATATTAATTGCATTAGACAGTTGACATATCCTCCAATCGCTTATTTGTTAAATGATTTACAATCATCTTCATTTAATGGTAAACATTTTATTTTATTTTCAGAGATACTCATGAAACTGGTAGCTGAATGTAAAGCGGAATTCAAATATCCTCATGAGATAATAATTCGAGAAGGCGATATTGGTGACTGGTAAACTTTTTTTCCATTACTGGCCTCCATGGCTTTTTTCAGTAATAAGTCGAATTATACTGAATGAACAAAATAATTTCAAAGGAAAGATGGACAGTGGTTAGCAGTGGAATTCAGAGCCCGCTTTTCGTCCTTTATGGGACTCGTCAGCTGGATGTACCTGCATCTCGGAGTTGATGTTCACTTGCACAAGCAAGTGGCTATCAGAACTCAGTAGATGACTGGATAACGCGATGGCGTTTGAAGCGAAAGATACTGGGTTCGAGTCCCAGAGTGAACATCAACTCCCAGGCGCAGGTATATCCAGCTGACGAGTCCCAAATAGGACGGAACGCGCGTCCTGGATTCCACTGCTAGCCACTATCCATCTCTGCTTACAATGCTTGTGAATTAAGGCTTTATTGAGGCACATATGCCAATAAGAGACTGATCAATTGCAGTCCTAAATATCAATGGGAAGATTCAAACAAACAATACCAAGTGAATTCAAAATAATTTCTATTCATATTTGTTAATGTAGTAAGATGAAGTCATATAAAGATCGAATCAAGTTCACTCAGATAAAAGAGGTTATACAGCGTTAACAGGTATGATAATTCTCAATGATTGTATGAAGCTATCAGTAGTGTAGGAATAAATGTATGAAACTTGGTAATGTCATTATATTTATCAACCACAGTACAGTTTGATAAGAAAATGACATTGCCATCTCTATACTTGAAGCAGTCTAACGTGAATATAAAAGGTTTAATAAATACAAGTCAGTTTTTAGTTTTGATATTTCTTCCAAAAACGATTTGCTGAATAAATTTTTGATATGAAACCAAACATTGGAAATATGAATATCAATCTAATTAATACAATACAACTTGCATCTACAAATAATCAGGGAGGATGTTCTGGCAGTTTTTCCTCGGACTGCCTCAATAAATATGCAAAGGAGTACTTTAATCACAAAACATCAGTCTCAGGGAGCAGTAGAAGTATCATAATATTGAAAACCATAATACGTGTAATATGTTTTTATGTTGAATATATCAGAGAATACAATAGAGACTGTGTAATCTGTGAAACACTAATTTTTTTACGATACTGTAGTCCAATTATTGTTTGTAGCATATTGTTCTACATAGCTATAATATTTGTAAGCTCTATGACTGCCAAGCCTAAATAGATTCTGCAATATGTACAGACGCCAAATCATAATTAAATTAATTCAGATTAACTGCTTTTCAACTGTAAACTAAAATGGAAATCTTGTTTAGATGCTAAGTGGTTGGAGGTAGTTGATAGAAAATCCAGGACCTAGGTTTCACGGCAGTTAGGAATCTTCAGCAAGACGTACGTGCAGGCTTGAAGAAATTGACGTTCCTCGTGAAAACCAAACTCAAGTCATGCAGCTTTACAGTCTTCAGTTTTGCCACTGAGCTATGTGGTCAGGGAGTGACTGAGATATTTACATTGATTTACCACTGAGTGGTCGTTTTCTTAGTCCCTATGTGCTGATCGAATTCTGTTGCTTAAGTTGTAATCCTTTCATCAGTTAAGGTGACTCAGAATCACGTGCATTAAGTTCATAAATTGAGTGGTCTGAAAGAGACTGTAGGAAACCCTGAGCCTAGGTTTAATGTTAGTTAACATTTGTCAGTAAGTCATCCGTGTAGTCTTGACGAAACTAGTGCTCCCTGTGGGATTTCAAACCTCATCACTCAATATAATGATCAGAGAAGTTACTACTAAGTTTTGATCTTTTCCTAATTTATGGAAACTATTTATTCACTTTGAATTGAATCTTTGTTAAATAAAACCCCTCGAAATCTTATCAGTTTATTTGTAATGATGAACCATTTTACATGTTCAGTTCCCTTGTGAAGAAATTATAACACTAAGGGCTTTTGAAAATCGCTTATTACTTACTTACTTACGCCTGTTACCCCTCGTGGTAGAACATAGGCCACATACCAGCATTCTCTATTTAACCCTGTCCTAGGCAATTCTTTCCAGTTCTTTCCAGTTGTTATTCATCCTTTCCATATCTGCTTCTATCTCCCGGCGTAATATGTTCTTTGGCCTTCCTCTTTTCCGCCTCCATTCCGGATTCCAAGTTAGGGCTTGCCTCGTGATGCAAAAAATCGCTTATAATGACAACTAATGTGAGCAGTAATTTTTAAACAATTTGATATGCTAACTTATATTCATTGATTTTTTTAAAATTTTAACCATATACTGTTTAGCATGTATGTATTACTCTCTGGTCGTGTATCGGTTCATTATCGTGGAGATCAAAATACTGAAATAAATGAAGAGATACATGAATTAATGAATGTTAAATCCAACAGTTTTATACCTGTTAAACAAAATGTTTCAGACACTGTTAACGAAGAACTCGGGCCTCAAGTCGGTCAACTAGGTAATTAAGTATATATATACTCAGTTTTATTTTCATTTCACTGCTTTACCGTACTCAAATGCTTATTTCTAACATTATTATTATTATTGATAACGGTGGTTTAACGAATAAAGGTTACATATAAGACTTTTGGACCTGGTTTTGTGGAATAAGTGATAACATTAGTCTTCTTGCTGTTACTCTATCTATATCAAAAGTGAATTTGTACCACCAAAAAAGAACAAAAAATCATTGTTGACAAGCCAGTTATTATTCAGTGGTCAGAATAGATATTTCCAGAACTTAAATCTTGAGATGCTGGAATTGCTTCAGGATAATTAGTTGCATACAATCGGAGGATTTGTAGAGATTGTGGAATCTTTGTAATTTAAATCATGAACTGGCCTTACTTAGCCCACCATTGAAAACCTGAAAGCAACGGATACATATTTCACCTTATTATTAGTCACCTCATTAATGAGTATTTAAGACCCCGCGTCTGGTAATCAAATTCAGAACCTTTGGCCTCCCATGAAAATTCCTAACCTGTAGACCACTCACCCAACACAAATCTAATTAATTATACAGCTGTACTTCAGAATCGCAAAATTAAGTAATAAATTGTGTACAGTAGGAACCTACACTGAATTTCTTAACACATAACAGATTGTTCCTAAGTGAAATTGTAATTCTTTCTCTGACTAGTCTTCACTAGTACACAGATAACTTTGCAATCTCTATGGTTATAATTCATTTTATTCCTTTAAAGTTCTTCATCAGTCAATCTGTGAGATTTATACAAACAAGGCATTATTATATCTAAGAGGCCACAGTCACTATTCTGATTGAACACTTAAAGGCAAAAAGCATTTGAATGTTCGTCATATTTTGGCTTATTTCTGTTACATCAAATAATCAAATCGGGTTTGAAACTAAACATGATAGTTAACTAATGGAATCACCATTTAGTGGTAATCATTACTGATCGATTAAAGATGAACTGTCTTACTTACTTTCCAAATCATTTATTAATATGCTAATTTATTATTATTCATATATTTTCGAGCTTAATGCTTAGAACCAAAATTCTGATCAATCAGTAGCACACCGATTAACTCAACGGTGAAGGTGAGTGATACGTGGTAGAAAAAAAACTAGGGAGTATTAGTTCGTTCAAGATTTCAGGTACACCTTCCTGAAGAATCAACATATCATGAGATCTAGGTTGAGCAAGATTTCCTGTTGTCTACCTCTAACAACTACCTTACATTTTGATCAGTCACTATTGGCATGTGAGACTGTTGAATGAACGACTCAATAATCTCTATAATATCAGTTACACACAAAAGTGATTCCTCTTCGATTCACTGTCCGAACAAATACACCAAGTCCACTTTTCAAAATTTAAGACAGTACATAAAAGAAATAATATACTGCAAATTTTTTTAAACCAGTTTACTAATATTCTTAATTCTGGATTATTACAAAACTTTCAAGTGATTTACCTACAGAGGTTTTAGTAAAGGGTTTTCACTGTGTTTCAATTTTGCCATATGTATGTATGTATGTAAATGGTGAATAATTCAACAAGTTACTATGGTTTCTTGTTGTTAAAATGGAAATAAAGATCAAATTACAGGAAAACTTCTTAACAAATTATTACATAGACCATATATATAGTATTATTGTATTCAAAGTATCTTACTACAATATACTCTTTTGATAATACTAACAACTTGATATAATTAAATTTGAGTAGGTTTCCATGTTAGAAAGAAAAATGTAGTTGATGTAACTCTGTTCCAATTTTCTCCTTAATTGTCATTATAAGATCCATTATTGGTGACCATCAATCTAATACAGATAATCTAATGAATCTGTATTAAAATGACATTACACTATAATACTTTCTATACTACTGTAACCAATAACAACCATTAGTTAACACAGAAAAGTAGTATAGTATTGGTATTTATATAATTTAGTGCGTCAGATTGAAATTTAAGAAAGAGAGAATGGTTATTGTATAGTTTGTAAGAAAAAACAAAGGATTGACTTCTCAACAATTGAAGTGTGTACAGTAAGATGTTTCATATAGGTTCTACAGTATGTTTACTACTTTACGTTTATTTTGTTTAAATTTTCATTGGATGTTTCTGAAATAAATAGTTTTCTGACAGTGTTAATTAATATGAATGGATCCACATAATTTTGAGATGGTAAAGAAGATTTGTAGCTCAAGTGGATGATTTTGATGAAGTTTTGTTCTCTGAGGTGGATGGTTTGGTCGTGGAGCTTTCATCGTCCTTCTGAATGACATCATCAGCACAAACCCCGGGTAGAAGTTTGATGATGTTGTTCAGAAGGACGATGAAAGCTCCACGATCAAACCATCCACCTCAGAGAATAAAAGTCCATCAAAATATACATAATTATAAGGAAAGGACTGAATAATCCCATTGTTAAGATTCTTGAATAAATATTTGATCTGTAACAATCGCGAATGTGAACATCAATATAGGAACTCAGGAATATCTAACTACCAAGCCGTAATAGGGTAAAATGTTTATCTTGGATCCTCAGCGAATGATGTTGGCCTTTAAACTGGAGTGTTAATGTAACTATAAACACTATGATAAAAGTGCATCCAGCTGATAAGTCTTTAATAGGATGAAGTGAAGTCTTAAGTTCCCTTGCTAATCGAATCCCATCTATTCTATAGATGGATATAATTTAAGTCTGATCTTCAAATAATCTTTATCGAGTTTCCTTCTGATTATTATTCACTTTTTCTAGTTGATTATTAAATATCTATATTGCTGATAGGTAAATTTCACTTGGGATGATTTACTGTTAACATTTGTAACCTTTAAATCATTACTGCGTGTAGGAGTAAGCAGGAAGGAAGTTAGGGGCGGGCAAAACACGATAGGAAATCACTTCATGAAGACACTCACTGTAAGACTAAGCCATGTGCGTAGATGTAGGCTACTTGGTTAGAAGTCCAAATGAATATCGTAACAATTAGTTAGAGACTTTGAATCAAAAGCATCCTAAATAAAGTTAGGGAGTTCACAATTTGTCTTCCCTTAGATTCTAATTTCCAAATTACTGAAGAGAATCTGTTTTATTTCATCAATTCATATTTTCTTTAAAAGTATCTTCGATCCGTAATCTTTCTGTTGTCATCAATACTGTTACTATTTCTATTATTCTGGGATCTACCTTGACAGTTTCATCTCATTGTGACGTGTTATATCAACTCAAACTTATGTACACATGTGCCGGTTCTACGCCGCGTATAAACAACTGGATGGCTAAGTGACATCAACCAATAAAGTGTATTTGTATCATGAATCGATCTAAGTTAGACATTAACACCGTTGGATGTTGACTCGATGGTCTAGGGATTAAGCATTCGCGCGCGAGGCAAAAAGTCCTGTGTTCTAGTCCAGCATGCGGGATTCTGGATGCTCATTGTTGAGGAGTCCTGTACTAGGAAGAGACAGCCGTCCAGTGATTCCAGGTTTTCAACTATGGTCTAACTTTTATTGACTCATGGATTCAACTTTATAAAGACTTGAAAAAATATGTTGCACCAATAATTTTTCTACATTCAACGTTTTATCGTCTTGCCGATGAAAAATGTTGAAACGAGATATTGTTATCTCATTTTTAGTAAAATCCTAATAATATCACACATATGTTTTACAGTTGTTAGATTTAAAACAACATTCTGTTATATCGTGTGAACTCGTAATATATATGAACGTGCAATTAGAGAGGAGTGAATTTATTGATCGGACGCAAATGATACTTGAAATCGTACGAGCAGTCTTGGGTGCTATTCGGTCCTTCCTATCTGCCTAGCCCAGCCCAGCCCAGAACACAAATAACAGCCTCGGCAATATGAATCATTATTTACAAACACACTGGGTTTTTATACAAACCAAAGTAATCAATAAACTGATTATAACTCAAGAATCGTATGATAATAAGTCACAGGTCAAAATAAAGCTAATGATAAGAGAAATACGAATATGAATAGTTCAGTTACGTAATAATTGTACAATAGGAAATAGGCATATTACATTGATCCATTAATAGACCTAAATGTTACCATTCGTAATTCACCGGGGGATATAACACATTCAAACACTGATTTGTACCGATTACTTTATTTACATAAGTCAGCTTTAATATCAGGTTTTTGTAACTTGAACACTGCTTCAACAAGACTGATAGTTTCAATAGTATATTTAGATAACAAGTACAAAACAAATGCGCTACACAACAGTCCCCTCGAAAAAATACTAAATCCTTGAAAGATATCACTCCTTAAACCAAATGATAAGTAACAATTGCATATATTTGAAACCAGATATTTTTTACATATGCAAAATCATTCTACATTACATTTCCTTTAAAACTAGTTTTTAATGAGCTAGAGAATAACAGAAAAGCAAGGGACGCTGTTTCGCCGTTTCATAATAGTTTGAGACAATTGAAGGCGTTAGTTGTAATTAACTACTCACCATATCTTGATTTTGCACTTGAACTAAATCTTGATAACAGTCTCATGCTTAATATCTTGGTTAATGAAATATCGTATAGTTGAAAGCATGAGTCAGTTGAAGTTAGACTACAATGGAAAACCTGGAAGCACTGGACGGCCAACTCGTCCTATTGTAGGACTACTCAGCCGTGCGCCTCCACGAACATAAAACCTATCAGTCTCGCGCACGAGCACTTAAACACTAGACAACTGAGCCGGCATCCGATGGTGTTAGTGTCTAACTTCAACCAAACCACGAAGTTGAACAACCGTTCACCAATTGTCTTCAGTGAGTTCCTATCTCACAACAGACGTGGTTTGAACTCCACTGGTCACTGCTTCTCACTAGAACTCCAGGAATTATCTCTTGAAGTCAGTCACTAGTGAGCATATGATCAGTATCAGAAGGGGTTTTGTGGAGATTTAGTATTTTCATAGTTGAGACTGGTAGGTCCTGGGTTTGAATCTCGCGAGGTGAGGTCGTGGATGCGCACTTCCAAGGAGTCCCACAATAGGACGAAACGTCCATTCAATGCTCCCAGGTTTTCCTAGGTGGTCTAGCTTAAATTGACTAATGCTTTCAACAATGAAAATACTAAGTCTCCACAAAACCCCTTCTGAAATATCGTATAGTTGAATTCAGGAACATGAAAGTTTAACATCAAGAACTGAATTTCTTTAGATATCCATTGAAAATTAGGAATCAGTGGATAATTGTTTCATTTCCTAAACATTATCTATTCCCATCAGAATATTATTTCATTTCCTTCCACTATAACAACCAGATTTCATAATTTCAGTCATCGTTGCAAATACACAATTCATTCTGTCAATATCCAAGCAAATTGTTTTATTGAATGCATCCATTTATGTATCTATTCTCCCTATAGTCTGTTTTTATTATTTATCCTAGAAGCTGGTTCAGTATTTGGTGAAGTTGCATTAATTGAAGATTGTTTAAGAACTGCAAGTATTTTAGCTTTACCAAATACTATTGAATTCAACCAATATGAACCATCTAATCAACAACACCACCATCAACAACAACAACAACATCAGCAACAGCAGTGGCAACAACAACAACACCACCTATTACCAATAAAACAATCTGTTTGTTTAATCAATATATCAAGAACATTATATAATAATACTGTACGTCAAGCCATTGAAAAAGAATTTTATGAAAGGATAAAATATGTTAAAAATATAATTTATTTTCAACATTTATCAGATAAAATAAAAAAACAAATTGCTATGAGTTTAATTAAACAAACATATGAATATAATCAAATCATTTTAAAACAAAATAGTATATTCAATGGTTTATACTTTATTCAAAGGTAAATCTCTCTCTATATATACATATATGTTATCAGAAGGGGGTTTTTTGTGGAGATTTAGTATTTTCATAGTTGACAGCGTGAGTCAATTGAAGTTAGACCACTATGGAAAACCACAATAGGACGAAACAGCCGTACAGGGCTTCCAGGTTTTCCTTATTGGTCTGTCTTCAATTGAATCACGCCTTCAATTATATATATCTATGAATAAACAGATGTGACGTCTTTGGAAGAAAGAATTCTGAAACTAAAGTGTATAATACAAAAATGATATTCAGTCCGGAAATTGATAAAATGAATTACGTAATACACTTGGTATTGTTTGTTTGAATCTTCCCATTGATGTTTAAGAGACTGAAATTGATCAGTCTCTTATTGGCCATATGTGCATACTGTGCGTATTGTCTCGATATAGCTGTCAGGACTCAGTAGCTGAGTGGATAACAGGATGGCGTTTGAAGCGAAAGATACTGGGTTCGAGCCCCAGAGTGAATATTAACTTCATGATGAAGATATATCCAGCTGACGAGTCCCAAATAGGACGAAACACGCGTCCTGGATTCCACTGCTAGCCACTATCCATCTTTGCTTATAATGAATTATGTAATAGTTTTGTAGAAGATTTGTAAAGTTTACATAAGTTTAGTAGATTAAGTTGGTGATAAACAGATAGATAAATGAATGATTTTTGTGTGTGTAGAAAAACAATTAGTTCAGAGAAGATTGGATACCATAATAAAAACTATAATAAAACAATTGTGATAGTAAGAATAATAATTTTTATCATGACGACGATGATAATTTCAAGTAATTGCTGATGGAAGTTGGAAAATTTACCAAGATAATCATAAACTTTCAGCATAGGATTATGGAGATTGTTGATTTCTTTTTGAAATCAAAAAACGATCAATGTTAGAACACCACTGAAAACACAGAAGCACTGGAAAGCTATTTCGTTCCACTATGGAACCTTTTCAGCAGTGCCGAAACATGACTCCGCACACGTAACCCATATCCAGGGTCTTCAGTATCGCACACGAACGCTTAGCCTCTAGACTACTGATACCGGGTCCGACGGTGTTAATGTCTAACTTTGATCAGCCTACGATATTGCACGACCATCTTCGATTCCCTTCACTGGGCAACTGCCTCACACCCGTGATGATCAAACTTGTACACCACTGGATACAGACTCAGCATTCTAGAGATTAAGAGTTCGCGTGCGAGACTGAAGGCTTCGGATTTCAGAATCGCTTGCTGCATCATAGATGCTCATCGCACAGGAGTCCTTTACTAGGATGAAACATTCATCCAGTGCTTCCAGATTTTCAAAGGTATTCTAACTTTGATCGGTATAAGATTTCATTATAATGCTAAGCTGATTACTGTCTATTTCTGGGTATATAAATCTGACTTGAACTTTCTTAATTGCTATTGCTGCGATCGACTGAAAAGAAGCTGCATTATTTCGTCCGTTAGTAATTTTTAAATACTTAGGAAAGTCAATTTATTACCGAACTATTTCACTGTTTAAAGCCATTGCACATATCAGTCTTAAGTTTTTTTTGAACTTCATCTTCATGATATATATATATATATATATATATTAACTGACCTTACACAATTATCTAAAACCAAGAAGCACTGAACAGTTGTTTCGTCTCTATGTGGGTTCCCTCATCAGTATCTGTCCCAAAACCCCTAGGATTGAAAATATTATTACTGTCAATTATTATTATTATTATCAAGTTGAATGAAATAGGGAGTAAATAGGTTGCGTGCCCATATATGTTTACAAATACACATTTTTAACTCGTTACCTGTAAACAGATCAGTTTTATCTTCTATTGCATCTGCCATAGTTCTACAGAGCATTGATGACGTTGATGGAAAGTGTTTGACATTCATTCAATTTTATAGTAAATATTATTTAATTACTAATCCTTACTTTTAAAAGCTCTAAATGCATTATCCAAAAGACAATATATCGCGAAGCTTGTTTATTAAGCTTCATACAACAAATATATTATAGTTTAAACAGAAACAATCAGCTCATCATTTGCGTTCAGAATTCCTGGAGCATCACATATTCAAATAAACATAGTCTGTTCAATAAATCTTCCCAGGAAACACGAGAAATTTTGAGGGTTATATAAAAAGATAATAAAAAGTAACTTTCAAAATAGATAAAAAGTTTCAGAAGGGGTTTTTGTGGAGATTTCAGTAATTTTATAGTTGAAACCATGAATCAAATGATAGTATCTACACTTTACGCAATCAAAGGTATATCAAACTTTTCTCCTTCAAAATCTTAGTTATCTTTTAATTTCCTTAATTCTTAAATACCTCGTGAACAGGATTTTCCCAAAATCAATTGTTTAGCAATTATTTAGACTGTAAGTCAGCGATTGTGGAAAGCACGTGAAACTATATATGTCCAATGTTTTGATTGATGTAAGATGTTAACTGTCATTCTGGCTTCTAATCATCTTTAGAGACATCATAGTTCTAAGCGAAACTTTTTATAGTTCAACTCATGAGTCAATTGAAGCTAGATCACTATGGAGAACCTGGAAGCACTGGTTAAGCACTCGCGCGCAAGACTGTCTAGTCTTTTCTGACGACTAAAAACCTCAATGGGTAAATCAAAGACATCTTCTTACTAATTATTTTACAAATTGGTCCTAAAATGAGTTACATTTTGGGGTGGTTGAAATCATACTAAATGATTTGATGACATCCGGTTTCCCTATGACCGTGGCTGAAGTTTTTTGTTATTACCAAGTGTCACATCTGTGAAAACATGAATCAAATTTTCCCTTAATATTTTGACTTTAAGGATAGCAAATAATGTGGTACATGAATACTTTGGTAGGACAAATGCTTCACAAACACTAAATCTGGCTTTCTAAAAATGATTCAATCAAGAAAGCGACCCCATCAAATCCGTCAGAAAAAAATTAGGAATGAAGGATTTCAGGATTTAAGGATAAGATGTACAGCTTAGGATTTGGGGTTATATTATGATCAGGATGCAGAACGTATGGTTACAATTATAATCAAGTTTTATGTTTTAAGTTTATGACTTGGTATAGGGATCCTATTTTATTATGAGTCTGCATGTTCAGTTGTCCGAAACTTCATAGTGACCTTGACGCAACTTGTTAGCCCTTATAAATCACCTTTATCTGGTGAAAAAAATAACATTTTATACAGTTTTTCTTGATCACTATTTGTTTAAATTTCTTATATTTCCATCCGAAGAGGTGAACTCCGAATAGAACTTCATGTTAAAAATTTTCAAGATTCTACGACTTACCGAAATAATTCTAGATCTGTTAAATATGATCTACCATTGATAAATGGATCTAATCCAAATACACCTGAGAAAACAGGTTAGTCCTAATTCTTTACACTGCAAAATCAATTCATTGACTGAAAATTAATATTCTGTTGTTTAATAAATGTGTCTCTCCACTGCATTTATTCATATTTTGAATAGAAATGATTATCATCCAATATACTTGGTATGTAATTATGGCTGTGATTATGCCCGGTACACTACAAAGCGATATGCATCATAACGGTGTCCGAACCACTAACAAAAACCAAATTACCAGTATAAATCACTGAAATAAACAGATATGGAAATACAGAGCAACAGATATCCAACAACTTATAACGAAAAGAACAGATTGTACTGTCAATGTACAAATCCACAATCCATAATAACTACAACTGCTCCCTCATGAGATATTCTTCTTATCTCAGTAAGCGTATGAGAAGCGTATAGGAAAAAACACCTAGCTTGTAACTGGAAGCTGTTAGTGTTATATCTAGAGCTTTGATTCTTACTATGCCGCGTACTACTAGACTGCTTGAACGATCGAACCCTCAACGTCGCAAGAGAGAAGACAGAAGACTAGTAAGTAGGAAGTTTATTCCCCAAAACAGTGTCAAAATATAGTACAGAAATCTCATGTATTTATAGTTTTTGACTGAGATTAAATCATCATTTTGGATAACCAATAGGCACATAGGGGGTCATTCTTATCCATCCAATAGGGAAGCCACACGTCGACGTTCTAGAATATTCCCCTGGAAGTG
The DNA here is from genome assembly GCF_000237925.1 of Schistosoma mansoni. NCBI lineage: Eukaryota > Metazoa > Platyhelminthes > Trematoda > Strigeidida > Schistosomatidae > Schistosoma > Schistosoma mansoni. The sequence goes on from NW_017386050.1 coordinate 101,289, forward strand.
ATTGGATGGAATGTCTTCGGCTCTTTCTTGGCTTCTTGAAGCTTCCTAGAGTTTACCAATGAGCCGTCCTTACAGTTAGTGTTTAGAGATAAAGCAACAGTTCTCTCCATACATTTTAATCAAATTGAAATCAAGATGAAAAAGTAGATAAATGAATGATGTATACTGATCGGTGTAATGGTACAATAAATCATTCAAGAAGATTATTCAGATCAACTGGTTCTAACAATCAAAAACTAAAGTAAAAACATTTCGCTTTGGAAAACTGTTTAAATTTTGATTTATTCAATTCTTATTAGAAATTACGATAATCCGAAGGAAGTTTCGTGGATTGATTGAAATTAAGCATTAACACCGTTGGATGCCAGTTCAGTGGTTCTACATTCTAAGCAATTAAATCAAAGATTTATCCGAATTTGTGTTTGTTTATGAAAATTGAAGTATCCAGAAAAATCGGAATTATTTACATATAAAGTTATTTCGTTTAGATTTCATATTCTCAATAAACTTATTATATTACTTAGAAGTAATTTTTATATGTGTTGAGATACCTTACAAACAGTTAATGATTTTATAAGCCAAGATGGATAGTGACTAGCAGTGGAATCCAGGACGCGTGTTTCGTCCTATTTGGGACTCGTAAGCTGGATGTACCCGCATCACAGAGTTGATGTTGACTCTGGGACTCGAACCCAGTATCTTTCGCTTCAAACGCCATCGCGTTATGCACTGAGCTATTGTTATCCACTATCGATCTTTGCTTATAATGCTTGTGAATTAAGTCTATATCGAGACAATACTAACAGTATTGCACATATGCCAATAAGAGACTGATCAGTTCCAGTATTAAAAATCAATGGGAAGATTCAACCAGACAATACCAAATGAAGTTAATGATTTTATTAAGGAGATCAGTGAATATTACGGTGAAATTCATGGGAAAAAGAACCATTTCAAACCGAGACTACGAAATTTCAACATTAGCATACATAAATATTCCTGAAACTGTAAAGATGTATTACAGTTAACAGAAATTGAGAGAAAAAATTGTATCATACTGTAGCTGATATATTTTAAATGGCAACTTTGTTAATTTCTTCAGAAGGCATCAAACAACTATTAGACTTTAAGATAGTATCTATGGATGCAATTTATTAATGTCCAGAATTTAATGTCATTTGAATTTACTCATATCGAAAGTGTAATCTACAGGTAACATGAAATAGTAACTAGTTTGAAATGAAGTTATAAAAGACTTTTTATATTTCCCATTAAAAGCAGAAAATCTGTGTGTGTAGCACCCATTACTAACTTACTTTCTGCTATTTAAGATTTAAGTTATTACGATATAATAAGGTGGTGATAAATCCAACGTTTAAATTAACAAAGAGAGTTTATTAACTGTTTTGCAGGTGAAATTTTAATCATTCTATATAGTATTTATTTCCTTGTGAATCACTTTATTATATCCGCATTCCCATTGTTATTTCTAGAGTTGCCTCTGCTTTGTACATATCAGCTTTGTTGTTCTGTTATATTATTTTTTTTGCTTGGAAATGGGAACCAATACAACTCCCACAAAAGCAAAGTATTAAAAGAGAGACTAGTGGAAATAAAGATTAATAAAGTTTCTAAAATCACCTCCTCAAAACAAGTCGTCCAAACTCATCTTTTATCTGTTATAACGTGTGCGTGTCCAGTTATTATATAAACGTTATGAGACCACCAATTAGAGAGCAGTGATTTATCGATCGCCCAATGATACACAAAAGCCCTATGAGCAGTCTTGAGCACAACTCAGTCCTGCTCTCTGCCTAGCCTAGTAAGTTAAGACCAGAACACCAATAACAGCCTCTGCAATATGAATAATTATTCACAAACATACTGGGTTTATATGTCAAACAAACAGACCACATTGTACCATAAAATAGAAAATAATATTTATACAAGATTTGGTCAAATGTGGCTGTGAATGTGGGGAACAGTAATTAACGGACTAGGGATAACTCAAGAATGGTGAATCGTATAATAATAGTCTATAGTTCAAAATAAAGCTCATAATAAAAGAGACACGAATATGAATAGTTTAGTTACTTAACAATTATACAATAGGAAATAGACATATCATATTGGTTTATAGATAATCCTCAGAGTTACCATTCATAATTCTCCACGGGATACAACACCTCCCCTTTTTTGAGAGATCCGGAGTTGATATCCGGATACACTCGCTTATATACTGATTTTACAAATACACTTGATGATTAGTAATTAAATATCATATAAATAAAATGATACAATGAGTTACGGTAAAAAAAACACAAATTTCACTTAGAATAAGATAAAGAATATAACTATCACAGTAGGTATCAGTTCACACTTATTATATTGAACGTAAATTCACATTTCTTCAATATAAACGTATTGACTTGAAATAAAAGTACAATGAAAATAAAACTATTGTCATAAAATTTTAAATCAAATCAATGAAAACATGAAATCATCTACTTAACTCTACTTATTATGAAGACGATAAAATGTGGAACAAATAACTAGTTGGAAAAGTGTTACTACTAATATCTTGATGGAACATTTAAAACAATGATAAAACAAGCTTTATAAGCAAAGTTGAATACTGGCTAGTACTGGAATCCAGGACGCATGTTTCGTCCCATACGGGACTCGTCAGCTGGATGTACCTGTATCTCACAGTTGCTGTTCACTCTGAAACTCGAACCCAGTACCGTTCTGTTCAAACGTCCTTACATTATCCAATTAGCTACTGAGTCCTGATAGCCACCTGCTTGTACAAATGAGGTGAAGTCTAAATTCACTTGATATTGCTTACTTGTATCTTCTCATTGTTATTTAAGACTGCAATTGTACAGTCTGTTCTTGGCAAATATGCATCCTATGCGTATTGCCTCGATATTGCTTGAAGTCACAAGCTTTATAAGCAAAAATGGATGATAAAACAGATCAAATAAGATTACTATAGATTTACATTTACCTTTTTAATACATTTTTGTTTGTATATTTATTAAATTCAATATTGTATGTTTCTGCATTTTATCATTTTAGGTTCATTATGTATTGGTGATTTAGAATTTTTATTTAAATATCCAAAATATTTATTTACTATTATATCAAATACATCTAATACAATAATATATTATATGAATATAAAAAATGCACAAAGATATATATTGAGTTACCATACAAAATATAATAATAATTATTATAATTATCAATCATTTATGTCATTTTTAACACTATATCAATTTATTAATTTAATACAATTAAGATTAATTAATTTAATGAATTATATACCGAATAATTTAAAAATTAATTTGTTAAATTCATTTAATAATTTATTAAATGAAAAATTAAATAATTATGAAAAATATCTAAAATTTATTAAATTTAAAAATTTTAAAAATAATTTAAATTTAATAAAATTAAAACAATTTCCTATTAATAATAATAATAAAAATTATTATTTAAATGAAAATATTATTATTAATAAAAATAATAATAAAAATAATGATATTAATAAATTATTCAATAAAAATAATCAATTAAATGAATCAATTAAAAAAATAAAAAAACAAAAACATTTTTTTAATTTTTCTAATAAAATCAATAATCTTTCATTTGATTTATTGATTACATCAGAAAATAATTTTAAAAAATTGAGTCAAAATTTATTGATTAATAATAATAATAATTTACAATTAAATCGATTAAATCAATTCATTAATGATAATGAATTAAAAGAAATAATTCATTCAAATTTACCATATCATTATAAATTAAATGCTGGATATTTATTAGAACAATTAAATAATGAAAATTTACAAATAAAAATACAAAATTTTATTAAAAATTTAAATGAATTTAATAGAAATCAATTAAAGGAAAATATTGAATATTTAAATTATTATACAATTATTCCTAAACAGGTAATTTTAATGATTTATCAATAATCAATATATGACATTTTTATGATTATATTTCATTATGTTTAGATAGATGATTACCTCATTAAACTGATTATAACTTTTGACTAGAATTAGAGAAATTTCCTTTCGAATTAGAACATTGATGAGCACATAATAACTACCAGTATAAGTTTGTGGAGCGTCAGAAGGAGGGACTTATCAAATAGAGTCATCAATATTTACAAAGAGGAATTTTAATTGTTTTTGAAGTTTATTATGAGGTTACTGATTATTAACAAGTAGTGTAATACCTCAAATCATTATCCATCAAAACGATGTTGTACCTGGTTTACTTTAAATTGAGATGATTTACAGTAATGTAATGATGATTATACAAGTAAGACAAGTGAGAAACTAAGTGTTAGTAAAACCGATCAATGAATTCTGACGAACCAGAAACTTGGAAGTCACCTAATTGTCTTTATATGTGATGAAAATCCCTTAACAACCACTAGAATTCCAGGAATTTCCTCTCGAATTATATCACTGATGAACACATGATAACTGTTAGTATGAGTTTGTGGAGAATAATAATCTTGATATTGTAAATAGATTTTGTATAAATAATGAATATATGACTATCTTCTTTAGATTGTTGTGTCTATAAATCATCTGTTTTACCCTGACGTAACAGATAAAATAGTGTCTATTTCAAAAATGGAACTTACATGAACATGATAGCTTCAGTAAACTGGTTTATATCTTACCGGCAAGTTATGTTGACAATTTTAGGCATAGAGGAGACTTTATATCACCAAGTTACTATCATGATTAGTACTTTATTGGTTTTAGAATCAATCATCTTTATAAACAGTGTTATCTAATATTTTCACTTCCATTGATAATTGTTAAGGGATTTTGATCAAATATAAAGACAATTAGGTGGCTTCTAAATTTCTGATTAGTCAGAATTCATCGATCAATTTTATCAACACTTAGTTTCCCACTTCTCTTAGTTGTAAAAACATCATTACATTACTGTAAATCATCTCAATTTGAAGTGAACCAGGTACAACTGATCATGACTTCTTACTAGAATTCCAGGAATTTCCTCTCGAATTACATCACTGATGAACATATGATAACTGTTAGTATGAGTTTGTGGAGAATAACAATCTTGATACTGCAAATAGATTATGTGATGTGTAGGTGAGAGTCATAATGATTGGTTGTTTTCCTGAGTCAGACATGTAGATAGTGTGACAGGTGTTATATGTGTTATATATTCCCCAATCCTTATTATGATTGATTATCTGTTCCTTGTTGTTGGATTGTGTCGGATTTTGGTGTGGAAATATATTGACGTTCTGGTCAGGTTAATCTCGTGTTCTTGATCTGAGTTGTGTTGAAGTCCTGTAGAATAGATACTGCGTGGTAATCTAGTGTCGATATTCGTCTAAGGTAAATTAACGTCTCACACACAAGTTAAAAGTAAAAGGACTGTTCTCACAAGAAACCCTAGAATTATAACAAGTATCCTACCTTTATAACATTATGTATAAATAATGAATCGATGAGTATCTTCTTTAGATTGTTGTGTCTATAAATTGAAGAAATCAGTGAATTATAAATTCATACAATATAGAGTATCTATCTCTTGGGAAAAAAAGGTATCAACTTCTGCCGACAGTTTTTCCAAAGAAAAAGAAAACTTTGTAACACATATAATTAAATAAATATCTGCAAAGGGATTATCATAGTTTACTGTACGGGGAGTGATTTCAAAACAATTCTCTTTTAACATTAAATAATGTAGATTTCTCCTGAAAGAATATATATATATATATATCCGTATCTAAGAATGGAACTATGAAAGGCTGACACCTACCACTTCTAAGCAACATAATAAAACACAGTTTCGTCCATAGATAGGGAGAGATAGATTGATATACTCTATATTTATAAGTCTATCTAACTATACAGGTTGTTTAAAACTTTGTGTACATGCTAAGTTTCATCAAACATGCGGCTATTCAATCTTATTCCTTAGTTTAATTGTTTTGATGTATCGGTTGGATAAATAAATGTTTCAAATATGACACAAGCAATATGACAGTATAACTTATGTAACATGGTGAAGCGTAGTAGGCCCTTCTGGAGAAAAGTGCTACATCGAAGCACGGCACAACTACCGTGGCTGTTTTTGCATTGCTTAGGCAGAATCATTACATCATTCTTTTATTTTTTGGGCAGACTCATACTTTCTTTCTTTTTGAACCAACAATAATTATGTTATGATTCTTTGTAGCAATCGTAATCATTTGTGAGTATATGTAGAGTTGATGGTTAGGCCGATCTCCACCATCCGGGTCATCGCTCACATTAGTTCATGGAAACAATCCCATGATCAAGGAGGCACGACGAGGACGTGTGAGTCGGGTTTTACCTCCCAGTATAACTTATGGGACTATCATAAATAGGATTATTAGGAATAACAAACTTTTATAGAATTATTAAATGCTTGCAGTGATACATTTCATAATCGCTTAATTCTAAGCTTTCGTTTGATTCAGAAACTATTGTCATATTGTTTATTATTTAACATTTTTCATAAATTAATCATTTCCCAATTACTCTAGTCTAGTATCATATGTGAAAGAGTCATGCATATGTTATAATTTTATAGTTGCGTTACTGTTTAGTCAGGCAGTTCAAGTATATGATTATATTAGTTATGAGTCGTAATTAACTGAGTACAACGTGAACTGATCGGCTTTCTATCTTCTCCTCCTGATTGGACTCCGAGTTATAAGGAAGTTGAGGTTAAATGAGCGTTAAACTCTTCGTTGTTATTCATTGGCTGTGTGAAGTGAAAATTGGAAGGTCATCAGTCAAACCGGCAACGTACATGAATGAATCAATAATCGCACATTATAGCCCGTTCACTCTGGTCCCAATACAAACTAATCATCTGTTTTACTCTGACATTACAGATAAAATAGTGTCTATTTCAAAAATGGAACCTACATGAACATAATAGCTTCGGTAAACTGGTTGATATCCTATGGCAAGTTATGTTGGTATTTTTAGGCATAGAGGAGACTTTATATTACCAAGTTACCACCTTGATAAGTATTTTATTGATCCTCAAATCGTTCATCTTTGTCAACAGTGTTATTTGATTAATTGGTCTACTGCTTATTCAACACTTTATGGGCAACTAATATTCTCACTTCTATTGATCATTGTTAAGGGATTTTCATCATATATAAAGACAATTAGTTGACTTCTAAATTTCTGGTTGGTCAGAATTGATCGATCGACTTTACCAACACTTAGTTTCTCACTTGTCTTATTTATAAAATCATGATTACATTACTGCAAATCATCTCAATGTGAAGTAAGCCAGGTACAACATCGTTTTGACAGATAATATACTTCTACGTGTTTTATACTACTTGTTAATAATCAGTAACCTCATAATAAACTTTAAAAAAAAAGGTAAATCCCCTCTTTCTAAGTATTAAAGACTACATTTGATAAGTCCCTAGGTCTGAAGCATATTGAAAAAAAAACACAATCACTGTACGGGACACTGCCGCTAATAAAACTATAAAGGTTGATAAAATTTGCAACCATAGATAGGATCAGGGCATTGACTCACAATTTATTTATGATACTATAGTGTAATCAAATCCAATTTTAAATTGGATAGTAGAAACCTTAACAAATGAATAAAAATAGTCTATGGTTATAGGAACCAGCCAGAAAGTCAGTAATAAGTGTTGCAGTAGATGATTTATCAATTATCAGTCATACTTAAAATATAGAGAGAAATGAGGATGTGAGCAGATTACCTATCACTGTTTCCTTTAAACTTACAATCAAGTTTTGTTCAACTTCCCATTATTCAATAAAATTCAATACAATAGGACTGCAAACGTTGTGATAATCTTTTTTAGTATTTCCTAACTAACATTTTTACAAAAAGATCATCATCGTCTTTAGATTCGTCATACTGGAGAAAAACCTTCATGATAACGCTGATATGTCACGATGTTTAAATTACTGTTCATCTTTGACATACATTTTCAGTAGTCATTTAATATTAACATAGTATATGTTCATTTCAAGGGGAATAACAACGCTATCAGTGTGCAGAAAACTACTAGAATGCATCTCATATAAACTTAACAACGTTATATCCATTCTGATAAGATTACGTAAAAGTTAGTAAAAGCAACGATGAATCAAAAGTTATACACATGCATGAAAGAGTACCAACAATTCAAGTAAATTTCAGCACCTAAAAAATATATTCGTACACAAAATGCCAGCTACACAGCTCATAAGATACATTTTACAGATTATAAGTAATAGTATTCACCATATGTAAGATTTCATAATGTTTTGGAGTGTAGACAAAGAACTTATTCCAGACAATACCTTAACATTGTTCTGTAAACAAGTCATTGCAAATTATATATATATATATATATATATATATAACTTGGTTAATTTAACGATGTTCTTATTTCATATAGACACTCGACGAGCCAGAAAAATCGTCTTTGATGAACTACAAAAGAAAACTCCTTCCATCGTCTGTTGGTATGTGTAGTTGGTTACCAAATATGTAAAAACTGACAAGAGGAGTAAAATATATGTTTGTTGTTCTAACTGAAACTGTTTTCCGATTACATTTCCATGGAAATATATATTTTTAAGGAGTATTTAGTCTTTTTTAACAATTTAAATTGTCATAGTTGAAATCATGAGTCAATTGAAGCTAGAACACCATGGGAAACCTGGAAGCACTGGACGGCCGTTTCGTCCTATCATGGGACTCCTCAGTAGTGCGCATCCACGATCCCGTACTCGCAAGATTCGAACCCAGGACCTACCACTCTCGCGTCAAAGCACTTAACCGACTGACCATTGTGCCATTTTTTGGGAACTGGATTAAAAAGAAGTAATACACCTTAGAAATAATCTAGATAGAAGTAATACAATTTTGAGCATATTTTGAACGTATCCACTTTCTGTTTAACCCTTCTGTTTAATAATGACGATTTACTATAACATAAACACCTTTGGGATGCCATAATAAAAGAAAAGTAAGGAACATTTCTTCAGTTTTTATTGACTCCACAGCTACAAGTAGAACAAGTTGATACTTTACCTAATAAATGATGTGTGGTTACGTTAAATAGCTTTATTTAGATGGCATGACGGTTCATGTTCGATAAAAGTTATTAGATGTCATTAAGAGAATTCCAAGAAACAATGACAGAAAATCTTGGTTCTTTTGCTGAAGAGGGGGTAGTATAATCCGGAAAAATATTGAACACTATTTAGCTGTTCATCCTCTCAACCTAGTTTCACCTATATTTTACCTTCAGAAGGCAGTAAATGCTATCACTTAGATAACAAAGATCCAAAAACAAGAAAGATGAACAACAGATATTCTCTTCTAACGGTAGATCAACCTAACATGTGCGTCCTATGGTAATATTACCACATTAAACTGATAGTAGCAGAGTAAAGTCGCTGGTGCTGTCCAATATCTAAGTGACCAGTGACAATTAACTGGAAACTGTGGAAGCTTCCGTAAGACAAAAGAAGAGGGATCTCTTTGGTACGGTAGATTTCCATAAGATATCATGTCAGGATATTAATGAACCATAGATTAAATTGAAGGAAACAGACATAGAAACATAAAGGAATCGAGAATTCGAAGAATCATGAAGGATGTAAAGGACAATGTATAGGAGGTTTACAAATGAAGTATTTACTATGATTTTCACATTTCACCTAAGAACTCTGTAATATCATACCAGATAATAAATTGGTCTTCCCCACTTGACTTCTTGCTCACTACAGTAGAGTCTAGGGTTTGGATTGGGGTTTATTATATATTTAAAATTACCGTAAAACTTGATATTTGTCCAAAATCCTAACTCTTACACCTTCACCATTAGGAATCGAAAGCAAATAGTTCACTAATGATATTGTAGATGGTGTCTAGTCTCGATTGACTATGATCACCACTACAGTAAGATTACACGCCCGAAAATCGACTTGGTTCCTTTGATAGCTTGTAAACCAGAAGGCTGTAATTAGTCCAGATAAAGTATATTTATTGGCGATCTCATGGTATCGAAAGGATACCGAGACGTGCCAACGAGTACAGGCAATAAGGGCATAGCGTAAGAAAGTTCAAGCGGACAAGATGGACAACCGAACGAAAAGTGATTTTGTTACAGTTAAACAAAACGAGTACAATAAAACAATCACTGGTACAATTGGTTATAATAATAATTGTTTCCATTATACCAATCACGTTCTCGTCAAGGAAAGCAGGTCACTACAATATGAAATTAGTGTTCTCTTTAAAAAGTTTTCAATTGCCTACTATAAACCAATCATTCGAATTTCTTGATTAACCAAAATGGGTCAAAATCTCTAGGTAGCTCTGTTGTATGGTTTAGCTCACCAAATAATCTATCAACTGATCAATATAACTTAACTATCACTAATTACATTATTATTCAACTGTATTTATATTATCATTAACGTATAGACAGATCATTTTCTGATCGAAACCATTTTAGACACCATCAAAAAATGAAATAACAAGTAATTACTTATCTATCCATATTAGTTTAACATCAACACACTTGATCAATCATGATTGTAAATATACATTTTGATTATTAGATTTCTGTCAATAAATTAAAATACATACAAACTCAGTTCATTAGTCAATTTGTATAAACTGAACTAAAATTCCTAAAGTAAACAACAAAACAAAGTCAATAGAACTAGCAATCATATAGTTAAACGATATAATTAACTTGATAAATGAAAGGTTACTTACTTTTTACTTTCTTTACGCCTGTTACTCCCAATGGAGCATAGGCCGCCGACCAGCATTCTCCAACCCACTCTGTCCTGGACCTTCCTTTCTAGTTCTATCCAGTTTTTGTTCATTCTTCTCACATCTGTCTTCATTTCTCGGCTTAATGTGTTCTTCGATCTTCCTCTTCTCCTCTGACCTTCAGGATTCCATGTGAGGGCTTGTCTTGTGACGCAGTTGGGTGATTTCCTCAATGTGTATCCTTTCCACTTCCAGCGCTTATTCCTGATTTCTTCCTCCATTGAAATCTGGTTGGTTCTCTCCCACAGCAGGTTGTTGTTGATAATGTTTGACTAATAGATCTGAAGTATCTTGCGTAGACAACTGTTAATAAACACCTGTATCTTCTGGATGATGGCTTTCGTAGTTCTCCACGTCTCCGCCCCATGTAGTAGAGCTGTCTTGACATTTGTATTGAAAATTCTGATCTTGGTGTTGATTGACAATTGTTTTGAGCTCCAGATGTTTTTCAGTTGTAGGTATGCTGCTCTTGCTTTGCCGATCCGCGCCCTCACATCTGCATCTGATCCACCGTGTTCATCAATGATGCTGCCCAGATATGTAAAGGCTTCCACATCTTCCAAAGCTTCTCCATCAAGTGTAATTTGATTGGTGCATATTGTATTGTATCGGAGAGTCTTGCTTTTTCCTTTGTGTATATTGAGACCTACTGCTGCTGAGGCTGCTGCTACACTGGTCGTTTTCTCCTGCATTTGTTGTTGCGTTTGTGATAGAAGAGCCTAATCATCCGCGAAGTCTAAATCGTTAAGCTGCATCCTGCCTGTCCACTGTATTCCGTGCTTTCCTCCAGATGTTGACGTCTTCATGATCCAGTCGATGACCAGGAGAAAGAGAAAGGGTGAGAGTAATCAACCTTGCCTAACACCAGTCTTTACCTCGAATGAATCGGTGAGTTGTCCTCCGTGAACGATTTGGCAGTTTAGTCCATCATAGGAGTTCCGTATGATATTGACTATCTTCTCAGGCACGCCGTAGTGTCGAAGAAGCCTCCATAGTGTCGTCCTGTCCACGCTATCAAATGCCTTCTCGTAGTCGATGAAGTTGATGTACAGTGATGAATTCCATTCGATTGATTGTTCCACAATGATACGTGGAGTTGCGATTTGATCTGTGCACGATCTATCCTTACGAAATCCAGCTTGTTGATCTCGAAGTTGGGCGTCCACGGAATCCTTCATCCTGTTTAACAATACTCTGTTGAAGACTTTTCCTGGTATTGAGAGGAGAGTGATGCCCCTGTAGTTGTCGCACTTGCTGAGATCGCCTTTCTTTGGTATCTTGATCAGAAGTCCTTTTTTCCAGTCTATTGGTACTTGTTCTTCATCCTAAATCTTACTGAAGAGGATGTGGAGTATCTTGGCAGTTGCTGCTACATTTGCTTTCAGTGCCTCTGCCGGGATGTTGTCTGGTCCCGCTGCTTTGCCGCTCTTGATTTGTCTAATGACCATGCTGATCTCTTCAATTGTTGGTGGGCCAACATCGATTGGGAGGTCTGTGGGTGCTGCTTCGATGTTGGGTGGGTTCAGTGGAGCTGGTCGATTCAAGAGTTCTTTGAAGTGTTCTACCCACCTGTTTCGTTGTTCTTCAATGTCGGTGACTACTTTGCCTTCCTTGTTTTTCACTGGTCTTTCTGGTTTACGATAATTTCCAGCAAGTTTCTTTGTTGTATCATACAGTTGTCTTATGTTTCCCTCTCTTGCAGCCTTTTCCGCTGTCATCGCTAAATCTTCCACATATTTACGTTTGTCAGTTCTGATGCTCCTCTTCACTTGCTTGTTTGCCTCTGTGTATTCGGCTTGTGCCTTGGCTTTTTCCGCTCTGGTTCGGCTGATATGGAGTGCTGCCTTCTTGTTCCTCCTTTCTTCAATTTTATCCAGTGTACCAACAGTGATCCATTCCTTGTGATGGTGCTTCTTGTGGCCCAGAACCTCCTGACATGTTGAAACGATTGCCTCCTTGATACCTTTCCAGTTGCTCTCCATGGTAGTCCCCTCTCCATTGAGTAGATCATGAAAGGCCTGGAACCTGTTGCTGAGTACTATGTTGAATTTGTTGAGTTTGTCAGCATCTCGAAGAAAGGCCGTATTAAACTTTTGTGATGTTGTCCGCGCCGTTGTCCAGTGCTTCTTGAGTTTTAGTTTCATCTTGGCGACCAGCAAATGATGATCGGATGCTATATCAGCTCCTCTTCTGGTTCTCACATCCTCCATCGTCCTCCTGAACTTTTTGTTGATGCAGATATGGTCGATTTGATTTTGTGTAGTGTGATCCGGTGAAATCCAAGTGGCTTTGTGTATGTTTTTGTGTGGAAATATGGTGCCACCTATGACCAGTTTATTGAAGGCACATAGGTTTGCAAATCTCTCACCATTTTCGTTCCTTTCTCCCAGTCCATGTTGTCCCATGACGTCTTCGTATCCAGTGTTGTCCATTCCAACCTTAGCATTGAGATCTCCCATCAGAATTGTCAGGTCCTTGGTTGGGCACTTCTCGAAGATCGACTGCAACCTGTCGTAGAATTGGTCTTTAGCGTCTTCATCGTAGTCGTTGGTAGGCGCATAGCATTGGATGACATTCATTGTAATGCCCTCTCTCTTTGTTTTGAAGGAGGCTTTGATGATCCTTGGTCCATGAGTTTCCCATCCAATAAGTGCATTTTGTGCTTTTCTGGACAGCATCAATGCAACTCCTTGTGTATGTGGGGCGTTTTCTTCTTCATGACCGGAGTATAACAGAAGTTCTCCTGAAGACAATCGTTGTTGTCCAACCTGCGTCCAATCTGTTTCGCTGATTCCAAGCACCTCCAGGTTGTATTTTCTCATTTCTGCAGCAATTTGGAAGACTCTTCCGGTCTCCCACATTGTTCGGACATTCCATGTACCTATAAAAATTGTCGCTCTGGTTGTAAAAAGGTGCATCGGCCTCATGACTTCCGAAGGAACTCGGCTTTCATCATGAGACGTCATAATTATTCCTTCTACTCCCAGGGCAGAGTTTGAATGGTTTGAATTATTTTTTCTGGTTAGCGTTTTTTTAGCGAGTTGATTTTCTACGGGATAGGGTCGCTAACCCCATGCCCAACCCTCCTCCTTTACCCGGGCTTGGGACCGGCAGTAACCCCCAGAAGAGCTACAGGCGGAGTTCTTTTCTTCATAGTGCGGTTATAATCAATCGATTAGACTGAAATGAAGTGGGAGTCTCAATGAGATATGATTTCGAACGTGAACGCTATCAAATAATTTTATATGCCTTATGTTAGTCCATAAACGGTGTTAAGACCACTACTATTAATCGTGTGATATCAAAAAGCTAAATATCAAGGTTCCTGGAAACATTTTATTTAAAATAATTAGTCCCTTTGATAAATTTCGATAATGCAATGAGAAAATGGAGAATGCTGGTGAGCGGCCTATGCTCCTCGATGAAGGGTAACAGGCGTAAGCAAGTTAGTAATGAGAAGACGAAGTTTGTCAGAATGATGTGATATATTTGCGCAATACATTTTGAACAATCTGATCACACATATACTTGTTAAAACATTTTTTATATGAAAATTAAAAGGTCAACTAGACAGGTTAAGGTAAGCCGTAACAAAGAAAGAAAACAAATAAAGTACACAAAAACAATATGATAACCACTCTGGATAATAAATCAGTATTACCAGGGTAGGTTAAGGGCAAGAACAAATTGTTTTTGAACGCATAAAGGGGGTTTCAATTTCCGTATAGACAAGGCTTCAATAAACCTTAGTATACGTCCTTGAAGGCTTTTGTACAACATTACATACGCTGACTTGATGTCAACCTTATGACCAGTTTCAACCAAATGTTTCGCAATTGAGGAAGATGTTTGTCTATCTTGTGATCTTATTTGACCATTGGGATTCATTTGTTTCTGTAGCCATTTAGGTATGTGTTCCGCCATCCTTAATTGCAGATCACGATTGCTCCTCACTATGTAACAGTGGACTAAACTGAGATGACCGACTAAAAAACAAAACTTACAGAAAATGTTTTAGAAGTTCTCAATTAATCAGTGAACAAGCAAATGAGACTGAAAAATGTACATTTATTAACAGTTCAAAACAAAAAATGTTCAAGGGTCCATGAAATGAAGCTTTTACAAACTCATGATTTTAAATAAATTATTTAAATTTAAGTTCAATCTTAATTTTACCTATTTCCAAACTAATTATCATATGTGTAAAATGGATGTCTTCTTAACTCCCTACTACGATTCTCCCTAAGCTCATTACGTTGAACTTATAGTCATACAACGTACCAGTATCCATAAACCCAAAGGCTTAATCATAATGTTATAAAGAAACATACACAAATCATTCAGATAGCCAATTATCAACTACCATATTTTTACTATTCATATAATTATACAAACAAACGGAAATAAAAATAAGCCAACTTATTCAGCAATAGGTCTCTCTAAATAATATTACTTTAGACGTAAGGGGAGTCGATCATATCTATCAATGATTTCATATTAAGAACTGATTAAATAACTTAGAGTTTCTATTGTAGTGAACAAGGAAACGAGTGGGGATAGTCGAATGTATTTTAGCATAAAATTACAGAATATCTCAGTTAAATATGAGAACCATACAGTAAACAGTTAATTTGCAAACTAATAATCAATTTTCATAGTTGAAAACGTGAGTCCATTGAAGCTAGACCACCAAGGAAAACCTGGAAGCACTGGACGGCCAACTCGTCCTATTGTGGGACTCCTCAGGAGTGCGCATCCACGACCCCACCTTGCTAGATTCGAACACAGGACCTACCAGTCTCGCGCCAGTGCACTTAACCGATAAACCACTGAGCAGGCTGGCATCCAATGGTGTTAATGTCTAACTTCAACCAATCCACGAATTTGAGCAAACGTTCACCATTTGTCTTCAGTGAGTTGATATCTCACAACAGACGTGGTTTGAACTCCACTGCTTCTCACTAGAACTCGTGGATGTACTTCTCGAAATAAGTCACTAGTGAGCATATGATTATTATTATTATCAGGGAGGGTTTTTTGTGGAGATTTAGTATTTTCATAGTTGAAAGCGCTTCCAGGTTTTCCCTGGTGGTCTAGTTTCAATTGACTTACGCTTTCAACTATGAAAATACTAAATCTCCACAAAAAATCCCCTTCTGATAATAATAATCTATTGAATCAATCTTAACCGTTCCTTCTGTAAATATCAGCCCATAGTCTCCAATGGATTTTCACACCAATTGCATTTCGTTCCCGTTCTTTCCTTATCGATCTTCTACTGAAATACATTCAATGCTCGACCATTGTAACATACTACTTATGTGGATATAAGTAACCCAAACCACACTATCACTTTTCTTTTAGAAATCTATTATAATATCATACTGTATAGAAATTGTCAACTTACAAACGATTTAAAGCAAATCGTCCCTTTTTTGACATTGGGATCAGATTTTTCAAAATGTATTTCACTAATATATCACATCGTCCTGTTAATCTTTGTCTTCTTATTACTAAATTATCGAAAGATGTGAAGAAGTATGGATGAGTGATTTATATAGTTTTTTCTGATTTTCTAAGGTCTTCATGGTTTTACAATGAGCCCTGAAGCACAACGCAATTGACCAAAAAATAAATTTTTTTTTTGGTCCTGTGTAATAACAAAATATCTAACATTGATTATATTAATTTACCAACATGAAGTAAGACATTAAGCCACCTAATGAGATAGTTATTTTTGGTAAATATAATGATTAACTGTCAAGAAAAATATTGGGAAAGACAAGAATTCAAAGATCTCTTAAAGTGATATTTGTCAGTCTATAGTTGTTTTTACTAATTCTTTACATATGTACTATTGTAGTGAACAAAACACGGGTCAGTCAGTCAGTCAGCTACAACGTAGGACCAGGCACATATATGCATCGGTCCAAGTTGCCATACCTCGTTAGCACAACAAAACACGGGTGGGGACAATCGAATGTATTTAAGCACAAATTACAGACTATCTCACTAAATTCTGATAACCATACAGCAAATAGTTAATTTGCAAAATACCTAGCAATTGTCTTAATCTTCACTGTTCCTTCTGCGAATATAAGTTCATCTTCTCTGATTCCATTGTTCATGCATTTCCTACCAATTGCGTTTCATTTCAGTTCTTTCCTCATCGGTCTTCTGTCAAAATACATTCTATGTCTGACCATCTCCATATACTACTTATATGGATGTAAGTAGACCACACCACACTATAAAACATTTATTACTTATATCTTAGGAAAAAAAATTGCTTAGGGAATTTTATGACTGATTATTGGTTAAGACAATCTACAACGTCTTTAGTCTTCCATAAGTGTGTTTCATCCAAAGATCTTGATAATTTTTTTCGTTCATTTAACAGGTGACTGAAGGATATTAGAGTTTTTATTTTAAATCTTAACTTTCATTATATTTGTGTTTTTCATCCTATATATATTGGGAAACCCTATACTGGAATGCTTATAATAGAGAACTGAGGTTAACTCCAGATGTTTATAATGAAATATGTAGTGAAAATTATACTCCGATAAGCACCATCTACCCAATAAATGAAAATAGAAATGTGTTATATCTTGTAGCCGAGTGGATGCCTTGTTAAATGTATGACGTGACAAGACCTCCAATTAGAGAGCAGTCAATTATCGATTGGAACAGTGACACACAAAAGCCATACGAGCAGTTTAGAGTACTTATCGCTCCAACTTCTGCCTAGCCCAGTCAGTTAAGTTCAGAACAGCCTCTGTGGTATGAATCATTGTATTTCAAACATACTGAGTTTATATACCAAACAAACTGACCACATCGTACCAATAAAATAGAAAATAACATTTGTAAAAGATTTAGCCAAATATGGCTGTGAATAGGGGGAACAGTAATTAATAGACTAGGGATAACTCAAGAATGGTAAGTCGTATAATAATAGTCTATAGGTCAAAATGAAGCTTATAATAAGGGAAACATGAATATGAATAGTTTAGTTATTTAGCAATTATACGATAAAAAAAACATATGCATAGTATTGGTCCATAAATGGATCTCAAAGTTACCATTCATTATCCTTATCGGGGCATAAAAAGATGGACCAAATTGCTGGTTATAACACACTGAGCACTGAAAATATTTTGGATAACCGCAGACCAAATAATAATTTTAACGTTTTGTTTTTAATTCATAAGCATTTAAAATGGTATAATTCATATCGCGAATCGAATAAAGTTAGACATGTATATCATTGGATGCTGCTCCAGTGGTCAAAAGATTAAAAGTTCTTATTGAGACACCAAGGTCATAAGTTCAATCTGTTATCGAGTTACTGTTGCACACTTCTAAGGGCCTTATACTAGAACATAACGGATATTCAGTACATGCTTGCATTCGATGTTTATCTAAGTAAAATCAGTCCGTTATTTGAATGATAATTGAATGAATGAAGAATATACTGATTTTTTCACAGCTTTTGCGTTTGAACCGCTGACGAACCATTATACTATGATCTTGATCTGTTATGTGACTACTTTTAGATTCCGTTTTCTGATCTGTGTCGTTTTCAATCTCAAAATTAAATTCATATTCCCATAAATAGAATTGTTTTACTGTTACAAAAGTTATTTAATTTACAATGTAAATATACTAAGTATATTTATTATAAATAACCAACGGACTGATGTGTTTGATTCCCCTGTTATTACATACTTTTAGTTTAAATGTCACAACAAGGAATTCAAACTACAAACGTGTACTTTTTTCATTCAAAGTCTAAATATAAATAAGTAATAGTACATGTTCATTGTTTAAGTTTGTGTATTTCACGAACTGAATAAAGGTCAGTAATTAATATGGATATTTTGCATTCCAAATCAGATTGACCGCCAGTTTCAAGTCAACTGAAGGTTACAGAATAAATGAAGCGTTTTTTAATGAAAATCATAAGTTTTTTGAACTAAAATAGATGATCATATAAATAATATGTATATTTATGTTATATCCTAATGAGTAGAAAAATTGCATTTCTAGCGTTTCGTGACTTAGTTTAAGTTACTTCTTCAGAGTAAATAAGTAACCGAAATTAAATTAACACAAGTTTTTATTAACTCCATCCAACGCTCAATTTATTTGAAACTCTCAAGTCCAACCATTGTATTGATATCTATAAGCGATAATATTATTGTTCTCTATCGTAAACTTATTTACATACTCCTGTAATTTCTCTTGATACGTAAACTACCAACAAGGATTCTTCAACCAACTCTGTATTCAACTTGCCCTTCCGGCTGTTCCCAAATCTTATTCACTCCAAATCTTATTCACTTCATATCAAACTTCAGCGTAATCTGTTCTTTCATCTGCCTCGTTTCCTTTCAGCCTTCGTGATTCAACGTTAAGGTTTATCACGTGATGAAGTTCGATGATTTCCACAATGTATGTCTTACCCACCCTCAGTGTCTTCCCTTTATTTACTCTTCAACTGGAAATTGGTTTCCTCTCTGTCAGAGTAAGTTTTTGTTGATGGAATCCGGTCAACGAGTATTGAGTATCTTGTGTATACAATAGTTTATAAATACATGTACTTTTCGATGGTGATCATGGTAGTTCTCCAATTTTCGGCTCCGTACAATAGAACTATCTTGACATTCGTATTGAAAATTCCAAATTCGATGTTGGGTGACAAATATTTTGAGTTGTAGATGTTCTTCAATAGTAGGAAGTTTGTCTTGCTTTGGTTACATGATGAAAAACCAATTTATGAAACTTATTAGGTTTTATTAAAATCGATCGATTAATAAATACTGACCGATTTCATGTATGTCATGTCTTTCTTATTGCACACAAAATACAACTCACTGTTACCAGAGGTCAGTCGTGGGCAGAATACTTCAGTGGTAACGTCATTAATTGTGAAGCTGGGTGATACTGGGTTGAATCCGCCAGGGAGTATAAATTCACTCAAAATTACGGATGCACCTTGCTGACCAGCATCAAACAGTTTGAAACGTTGGAAAAGCAGAGTTTCACGCTGACTACCTTAAAAGCAGCATCTTCTTTAGACAGTACTCTCAGTGAGAGAAAGACTACATCAATAACGCCTTGATATCTTCTGGGAAATGTTCATCTAATTTTTCTTGACTTAAGCTAAGTGAAATTGAAATAAACTCTGTTTAAGATCTAAATCTAGTTTTCTAAATATTTGTATTATTAAGATAAGATATCATAATGAACTAATGAGACTAATCACTATTCTACTTATATCGTCTCATTCCCATTTATTCTTAGAAACAGGCATGTAAAATGGGACAACATAGTTCTCAATATAACAGGCTTATAGAGATATTTCCTGTTGCTACGACATACTACTACAATACGATAGTATAACAGATTACCGAGATTGTACTACCACTTGGTTGGATAGTTGATCGGGACATTATATACAGACTGGATCACATTATACTGGAAATACGGTTCACCGTCAAAATTAGAGAACCTAATTATAGGCTAGATAATACTCAACATAATTACAGGCAGTAGACATTCAATGAGTGCAGAATAAAAATTAATGATGGGTAAATAATCACAATAGAAGCAGTTAGTAAGTTTGGTGTCTGTCTGTCCACAATAAGTGGTCAGTTATATTTTACTTTGACTAGTCACACATCATTTCCGTTATTTATTTGTTCAAAAATCAGAAATGGGGATAAACTTCACGTTTCTAAGTCACATAAGTGTATCGTAGTAAGTAATTGTGGTTATATTTTCATTTATCTAGTCACTCAGCTGTAGGTATTTTGAAATGATTTCTATTACAGAATTAACTGGGGGTACGTCTTTTCCTATGTCGTAATTTTTCTTTCATTTTAACTGACTGACCTACACTTGACACGTCCGTCGCGTGATGGAGTAGTATTTTCCTCATAGAAAACTACATTTTTGACGTAAGCCAGAAAAAACAATAGATAACGAAACACCCCCTCCATCATGGATTCTGACAGTATAAATTGTAATTCCTGATTTATTTTGGTTGGTCACCAGGTGCAAGGTCGAAATCGAGAACAGAAGTGGAGTTTATCCTTACTCAAAATCAGACTTAAAATGATGCAAAACCTTCAAGAATCCGGTCCTCAGATGTTCTGACTAATAACCATACTATTACAGACTATAAACCAACTTTATCTTGTAGAGATCAAACGTTTCTTTTCTAACTTATGTATACCGAAAGGAGCATAACAGATATCTCTTTCTCTTCATCTTGTTACTTGTAACTTACTTAAATATTTTACTCATTAAACGATTACTATTTCACCCAAAAAGATAATTTTTTTCTGAGCATTGCGTAATCACTTGCCAATACCCTATTCCCTATATTTCAGAAACCTTATATTAACATCAGTAATAGTTAATACTTCAATTTATTGAGTTTTATTTTACATGCATACATTGTCTGTCTCATAAAATACACAAATTCAGCTACTGAAGTTTCTGATGAAACTTGAAAACCATAAAGAAATCCATGAAATGTTGAGGGCTGCTTATATGAATAATTCAGCAGAAAAAGATAGCTCTTCCGAAGCATAACAAGCTTTTCAAAGTTAGACATAAAGCTTGTAAAGATGATACATAATCAGGGTCATCATTCATTTCTTATGTAAACATAAACATCAGACATATCCAGACCCATACACTTTATGATTCATTGTTAAAATGATTGGGGATAAACTGAATTTAGAGGCATAGTCTGTGTACGCGATTCTAGAATCGTGTAAAACAAATAGTCTGTTGTAGAGTCCGACTAGTGAATATTCTCTGAAATACTTTAAATAATGATAAAAAAGGTAAACCAAATCCTGCAAACGAAAATGTTTTTGAGGTTCCAGTTCACAAATTTATTGGTTAAACTACATGTTACCTTGGTAAGCAAAGATGGATAGTATCTAGCAGTGAAATCCAGAAGGCACGTTTCGTCCTATTTGAGACTCGTCAGCTGGATATACCTGCACCTCGGAGTTGATGTTCACTCTGGGAATCGAACCCAGTACCTTTCGCTTCAAACGCCATCGCATTATCTACTCGGCCACTGAGTCCTGATAGCCACTTGCTTGTGCGATGGGGTGAAGTTTAAGTTCACTTAGTATTGTTTGTTTGGATCTTCCCATTGATGTTTTTAGGACTGCAACTCTGAGATGCAAGTACATCCAGCTGACGAGTCCCAAATAGGACGAAACGCGCCTCCTGGATTCCACTGCTAGACACTATCCATCTCTGCTTACCATGCTTGTGAATTTAGGCTATATCGAGGCAATACGCACAGTATGCACATATGCCAATTAGAAACTGACCAGTTGCAGTCCTAAAAACATCAATGGGAAGATCCAAACAAACAATACTAAGTAAATTACATGTAACCTTGTTTTGAAATCTTATTTCAAATTAACCAACTGGAACTTGTCAATTTATTTCTCATTTCTGTCATCTGTTATAATTTAAAGATGCATAAAACTTAATTA
This sequence comes from Schistosoma mansoni, assembly GCF_000237925.1. Classification (NCBI taxonomy): domain Eukaryota; kingdom Metazoa; phylum Platyhelminthes; class Trematoda; order Strigeidida; family Schistosomatidae; genus Schistosoma; species Schistosoma mansoni. The sequence continues at coordinate 123,704 of NW_017386050.1, forward strand.
ATTACACTGAATTGATTCTATTCCGCCAATGTTTCTATTATAATCTTGTATGAAATTTACATCTTAATGAGAACACATAAATAAATGGACTACATGAATTCTATGTCATCCGTTATTTACTGGAAAATGTTGAAGGAACTGAATTGTATGAACAACAAAAAATTGTCTAACAATAAAGAAGGTTAAATTGTCCACCTTCGAAAATGCTCCTGTTCAACTGAAAGATAAACTAAGATACATGTATGTTTTATTGCCTGAAGATTACTAGTTATCTGATGAATTTGTAAGTGTATACTTTCCTGCACACATAAATTGTAGGGTCAAAGAGTGAAGACTGAGGGAAATAAATAGTAAGCAACTTTACAAGAAAGTTAAAAAAACAACTGCATGAATTATAAGCAAAGATGGATAATGGCTAGTAGTGGAATCCAGGACGAGTGTTTTGTCCCATACGGGACTCGTCAGCTGGATGTACCTGTATCTCAAAGTTGATATTCACTCTGGGACTCTAACCCAATACCGTTCGCTCCAAATGTCCTCACATTATTCAATTAGCTACTGAGTCCTGATAACCATCTGCTTGTACAATGGGGTGAAGTTTGAATTCACCAGGTGTTGTTTACTTGTACCTTCCCATTGTTATTTAAGACTGCAATTAATCAGTCTCTTTTGCATGTATTGTTGATTTGTTTTTCTCTTTCTAAAAAAATAAATATAACATTGTCTAGACAAAATGTCCATTCATAATCGACATGTTTAAACTGGATTTCAATGAAAATTTCCCTCTAGCCATAGAATATTCAAAAGTAGTCATAGAGAAAAAAGGAGTACCTTTTTTAAAATAAACGTTTATTCAATAAAAATAACTATGGACAAAATCAATTTTGTTAAAAAGTTTCTTAGCTACTAATTATTACAATAATTTATAAATCAATCCACTCAGTAGCTGAGTGGATAGTGTGACGGCATTCGAAGCGAACGGTACTGGGTTCGAGGGGACATCAACTCTGAGATACAGGTATATCCAGCTGACGAGTCCCAAACGGGACGAAACCAGCGTCTTGGATTCCACTGCTAGCCACTATCCATCTTTTATGACAATGCTTTTGAACTAAGACAATATCGAGGCAGTTCAGACAGGATGCACATACGCCAACAAGAGACTGATCAATTGCAATCCTTAATAACAATGGGAAGATACAAGTAAACAACACTAAGTGAAATAAAATCATTCATTTGTTTTTTTAGAAATTTCAATCATTCCAAATCGTCTATTCAATTTTGAGAAAAAGTTAGTGGGTAAATTTATTCAACTAAACATAAAAGATTGGACATGAAATAATTAGTTTGTCACGCAAAATAAGATGATCTAACAAGAGATAGGTTTAGGGGTTTACGTCTGCCTAAGAAGTACTATAGTGAAAGAGAACACAAGTGAGGAAAACTATATGTATGAGTACAAAATCACTGAATGTCTGAGTAAAATCTGAGAATTATACAGTAAATACTTCAATTGTAAAATGTCAATCAATTGTCTCAGACTTGGTTGTTCCTTTGTTTCCATAGCAATCACTCACTATTCGTGTTCTCTTCTCCCCGATTTTCTCAACCTTATGCCTCCAGGCATTCCACTTTCGATTGGTGATACATACTACATATATCTGTCGACATCAATAGCACACATCACAATACTTTACGTACTAGAGGAGTTTTATATGCTAAAACCAATGAATATGGATAGACGACCTTAAGCAACCAATACACAACCAGGATGAGAAGACTAATACTCTATGCTTGACGGTTGGCTCAATATTAAACAGTCCCGAACAAAGAGGAAGAACCCAAGATCAATAATTACTAGTCCAATATCGTTATCATATTTCATATTCATTTAGATGCATACAAGATCAAACCATAAAATAAAAAACAATTATTATGCATGATCAAGCCAGGTGTCTCTGTGTGTAGAAGAGACTGTGAATGATAAAATTGGCTATAGATGAAAGATAGCAAATCATAAAACAGTAGTTAATGGATCAACCGAAAGTTTTTAGTGGCCCATGATCTGACTCCAGTTAGATCGTTTGCTGATTGCTATCAAAATATACATGTCACCAATCCTCGCATATAATTGTCGACTTAACTCGCGTAAGTGAATGACGGAAGTAAATAATTCAAATACGAGAATGAAGTTCTGAATATATGTATTTCATACAATCATTGATCCAGATAAACGATCGGAGAAATGAAGCGAAGAGAAGGGAGTGAAACGAAATGACGCACAGTGCAAGTGTATGAGCCAACTCAATTTAACCAAGCGTGAATCTATATTTATAGTCGCACAAAAATAAGTTACAGACATGTGATGAATAGAATAAGAAGTGCACACACATGCATTCATATAAAAACAGTCAAGGTTGATAAGCGAATAATTAACAAGGTCAAGATGTGACCCAAGGGGAATGAGTATACTAACTTGTACGATTTATGTTCCGAATTTATGATTTAAGGATTATCAACCGATTTTACGTTTAGTCTGTATGTACCCTATATCCTGACCTGAACACTAACGCAGTAATCCTAACTCTGCATCAAAAATTCTACATCTACCCAAAACTATAAAATTTATATTACAATTCTAACTGTAAATCCTTATTTCTTCAACCTAATCTTAAACCTTAGTCGTTAACTATATATCTTAGTCCTAATCACGACTGTAACCTAGCATTTTAAATTCTACATTCTAATCATAAAACTTAGACCTAGGTTCAAACTCTAAGCTGAGGTATTCAATAATATTTTCGTCAGTAAAATAGGTTAAGATGTTTTCTTGAATCTGAATATTAATAATACAATCAATGGTAGTTTGTTGCTATGTGAGGTCATCATCAGTTGATGATATACTGTTCTAAAACAACCTGCGTCAGCTAGACGTGATATGCACGTTCATCGTTAGCTCGTCCTAGTACTTCAGAATCACCGAAACAAAGAGATATCTTGTGTATATGATTCATTTGATTGATTAGTAGAGTTGAAACTTTATTTGATCTTGTAAATACAATATAATCCTTACTATTTCAAGGAAGTTCAGAGATCTAACAGTTGCAAAAAAACATACTAGTTCAGTCTTATAGTTAAATACAGTAAATTGATAACCAACAACGTCAAGGAAATTTCAAAGAAGGAATAAAATGAAGCTGTTTAACGGATTGAATATTGAATATTAAGAACCACCATAGTTATGCACAGGCTGAAAAAGTATTAAAACATATTTTCCCCTAAAGTATCCTCAAAAAAAGCCTCAGCCTTAAACGGTGTTTATGGAGATTTTAAGCAAAACTCATTCATCAATTCTGTAAATGAATCGATTTCAAATCAGTTTATTAATTAAATTACAGCCAGTAGTCGTTTATAGACAAAATATTTTTGTTTGATATTTATCAGAAAGGGGTTTTGTGGAGATTTTTGCAATTTTATATAGTTGAGATCATGAGTCAATTAAAGCTAGACCACCATAGAAGACCTAGAAGCACTGGACGGCCAACTCGTCCTATTGTTGGACTCCTCAGTAGTGCGCATCCACGATCCCGCCTCACGAGATTCGAACACAGGACCCATCAGTCTCACGCACGATCGCTTAACCACCAGACCACTAAGCCGACCGGCATCCAACGTTGTTAATATCTAACTTCAACCAATCCACGAAATTGAGCAACCATTCACCATTGCCTTCAGTGAGTTGATATCTCCCAATGGACCAGGTTTTCCATAGTGGTCTAGCTTCGATTGACTCATGATCTCAACTATATGTTTGATATTTGTTTAAAAAATAGTTCATAACCATGATTAACTTATATTTAGCTAAGATATCAAATGAACATCAATGGTTTAACTGCATGAAAACATAGATATAATCTTCGACTTTACATTCGACTAAATATACCTTCAATTTCATCAATAATACGTCTTAAACATAATGACTACTTATACAGTTACTCATTGAAATACTTGTTTCTTTCATTTTATCAGAGTTTTTCTCACCAACTCACTAAATCATCTGATTACAAATGTCTATATATTTACATATTTGAACATGTACCTATTCATAAAAACAATTGTGGATCAACAAAACGATGTTAATTTATTCATATACGTAAATATAAACTTGTCTTTATATGTATAGATATATATTGATCGACTTTAGTATACACTTAAACAATCTATCTATCTGGTAAATTCATTTACCTTTTAAATGACGGGTATTAGGCAGGCTACTTTCTAGATGAAAACTAACAAGTGGATGCCGGCCGGCTCAGTGGTTTATCGGTCAAGTGCTCTGGCGCGAGACTGGTAGGTCCTGGGTTCAAATCTCGCGAGACAGGATCGTAGATGCGCACTGCTGAGGGGTCCCACAATAGGACGAAACGGCCCTCAAGCAGTGCTTCCAGGTTTTCCATAGTGGTCTAGCTTCAATTGACTAATGATTTCAACCATATATTAAAAATTACTTAAAATCTCAACAGAATGCCCCTTTATTAAATTTGTTAAAATCAATACAGATTAGTCTTAGCTGTAGTACCATTAGAAAAACATATAGCACTAGTCAGTTATTTCGTCTTAGTATGGAACTTCGTATCACTATGATTTTTATAACCTCATCACGGTTAGAGCCAAGGATTCTCAGGTCTTTTGGAGAACGGTTAACTATTACAATCAGTGTTAAGTTTTCAACTTCAATCAATTTATGATATAGTATGATAATGATCCAATGACATTGGTGACGACTGTTTCACTGCCATCATGCTTGAATTTCACCAGTCACTTTTGGCTAGAACTTTAGTAACTCCCTATTGAAGTGACCATTATAGTTTTATTAACATAGGGTATTTGTGGACATTTTGGAATCTTCAATAGTGTAAATCACGAGCCGATCTTAGACAGACCATCATTGAACACTTGGAAGCACTGGACGGTCGTTTCGCCCTAGGACTACGCAGAAATATGCATCTCCGACTCCGCATCTGGTAGTCGAACTCAGAACCTTTAATTTTGCGCTCTAAAGTTTTTGGAGATTGATTTAATCTATAGGTTTTATTCATCATCGATTGATCTTAATTGGGGTATCAGTGAAAACTAGTGAGAACTGGAGAAAAATTCCTCCACCAAACATTATTTTTCACAGACCTTTATTTAAAATGTACTTTTAGTCATATTTAGCATTGATTCCATTGTCAGTGTTTGGTAATCACCATCGTAAACAATCTATGGGACAAACATCATGTCAGTTTATAACTAACCCGCCATAATTAGTAAGATTTTTCAGGGGAAAATTAAAAATGCATCTTGCTGATTAATTTACTTTAATACAGTCAGAAAACATACGTAGTATCTTCTATCTAATAAACAGATTATGATTAGATCTAATGTTGCATTATAAGTCATTGACTTTTGTTTGGTTAGCAGTTCAGTTTACCGATATTCTTTCACTTGGTTACATAAACTATAACTGTTAGTGTACTGTACATTTGTAAGTTCATCGTCTTTAAATATCAACAAGAGTAAAACTGTATCTCGCTAATAACAGAGGATCATATGAATATAATAATTTAACTGAAATCAAGAAATGTATAGGATTGAATTCTAATTCACTTACTCACACAAACGATATGACTTACATTCACTTAGTATTGTTTGTTTGAATCTTCCCATTGATGTTTTAGGACTGCAACTTGTCAGTTTCTAATTGGCATATGTGCATACTGTGCGTATTGCCTCGAGTATTGCGTATTCACTCGAGTCCCGGAGTGGACATCAACTCTGAGATGCAGGTACATCCAGCTGACGAGTCCCAAATAGGACGAATCACGCGTTAAACCGGATTCCACTGCTGGACACTATCTATCTTTGATATGACTTACAGACTTATATTGTTCATAATAGTTCAATGTTGATTCAGTCAGCATTTACAATGAAATTTCTTAGTCTATTGATAACATTAATGAACTGATTTACTTATAAGTAGTAAGATCAATAGACGGAATCGATTATTATTATTAGACTTCTAATTACTTTACAGAAAAAATAATGTAAACTACCTTTGCTTTTCTTAATCACTATTATTATCATAAAATATAAATAAATAACCAGTAAACAATAATGTAACAATGAACAATTTGATTCATGTACAGAATTCTCTGATCATTAATAGTTCATTTTCAAACAGAATTTAATATAAGCATAGATGGATAGTGACTAGCAGCGGAATACAGGACGCGCGTTTCGTCCTATTCGGGACATGTCAGTTCAATGTACCTGCATCTGAGAGTTGATGTTCACTCTGGGACTCGAACCCAGTACCTTTCGCTGGCCAGTTGCAGTCCTGACACATCGATGGGAAGATTCAAACAAACAATATTAAATGAATTTAATATAGTTGAAATCATGAATCTAGACCACCATGGAAAACCTGGAAGCACTAGACGGCCAACTCGTCCTATTGTGGGACTCCTCAGCAGTACGCATGCACGATCCCGCCTCGTGAGATTCGACCCCAGGACCCATCAGTCTCGTGCACGAGCACTTAATCACTAGACCACTAAGCCGGCCGACATCCAACAGCCGTCCAGTGCTTTTAGGTTTTCTACGGTGGTCTAGTTTCAATTAATTCATGATTTCAACTATAAAAAATTGCTAAAATCTCCACGAACCCCTTCTGATAATAATCATATGCTCACTAGTAACTGGCTTCAAAAGATATTTCCTGGAGTTCTAGTGAGAAGCAGTGACTAATGGAGTTCAACCAGGTCTGTTGTGAGATATCAACTCACTGAAGGCAATGGTGAATGGTTGCTCAATTTCGTGGATTGGTTGAAGTTAGATATTAACAACGTTGGATACCGGTCGGCTTAGTGGTCTGGTGGTTAAGCGATCGTGCGTGAGACTGATGGGTCCTGTGTTCGAATCTCGTGAGGCGGGATCGTGGATGCGTACTGCTGGGAAGTCCCACAATAGGACGAGTTGGCCGTCCAGTGCTTCTAGGTCTTCTATGGTGGTCTAGCTTTAATTGACTCATGATCTCAACTATATAAAATACTAAAATCTCCACAAACCCCCTTCTGATAAAGCGGTATGGCGAGTTTGTGAAGATTGTTAAATATTTTTTGGGATCACAAAATGATCTAAGTTAGACAGCCATTGAAATACTAGGGAGAACTGGACAGCTTTTTCATCCTAGTATGAAAGTCCTCAGCAATATGCACCTAAGACCTCGCCGAACGTCGTTCTTTGAATCTTGAGAAGAGTGGTTAAAATTTAGACCTCTGAGATGGCACTCTATAATTTACATTTTAAACTTTAAACAAATTGTATAATTCGTAACAATTATTATGTTTGTATAATTTGTTTGAATCTTCCCATTGATGCTTAGGACTGCAACTAGTCAGTCTCTTATTGGCATATGTGCATACTGTGCGTATTGCCTCGACATTGCTTTAATTCACAAGCATTATAAGCAAAGATGGATGGAGGTACATCCAGCTGACGAGTCCTGAATAGGACGAAACGCGCGTCCTGAATTCCACTACTAGCCACTATCCATCTTTGCTTATAATTATTATCTTTGTTTCTAACTAATTTCAAGCTTTGTTACATAAATGCTTTCAGAACAAAGAGTTATATCATCACCTAGATGTTAATAATAAAATCCTTAACTCGAATTATAAACCTGTTTCCTTTGTAACATACAACAGATCAATTCAACAGTCATTGGTAGCAAAATGTCTTTATTTTAGAAGCTTGGTTAGATTATTAACATTGAGGGAGACAGACACATATATGCATCATATGACAATTACTAATCATGTGACTTATGGTATGACCAACTTCCCTTCTATCTATCAATCCGTCTATATCTGTGTTACATAGAGTGGACATTTCTAATGTTTAATAATTCTGGAAGAATGACGTTATAAATGCATTTGATGAATAAAATCCTGTACAAGTACCTCAATAATTTGACTACTTTTTTGTAGGTTGTCACAAATGATCTAGGAAACATCTTGAATAGTGGACATACTTATTTGGTTTGTCCTATCCATTTACAATGAAAAAGCCATTTATTTACATTCTAAAAGTACAAAATGGCTAAAATAAAAAAAACTTGGGTGAACCATTGCAACTGTGGTCAACTTGTCCCTAAACTCTCATGAATTTAATATAGTCAAACATATTAATTAATGTGAATGGATAGTTAGACGTGTTCAATCATGTATGAGTATTCTTTACACAAACACACATTGATTTGTGTTGTAAGTGTCAAGTATCAAGAAAAACATTTATACGAAAAAGGATATTTGGTTTCAATAACAACCTGTCTATGAAGACCAAGTTTTCATTTCTCTAGTAACTATGATATTTTAGATCTGTGTCTTCCATAATTTTTCCTCTAGTTTGGTTTTTTTCCATGACGTTTGTAAGTGTATAGAATACACCGAATGATATATGTTTCCACAAGCCACTTTGTTAACTCATTACTTGTTGCTAATCTCTAATATTTTTTTCATTTATGAATTAGGACTAGCCGGTGAACCTCTGAAAACCCAGGAGTATAGAACATTTATGTTAGTCTAGTTCGAGACTCTTAATCTGTGCCCTCACACAAGTTTTCTTTAACCATTGGAGTCGGATTAAGTGGTCCATAATACAATCAAATAATGATACAGCTCAGCTCCGTCTTCAGCCCTTCTAGGGTTATTGCAGTCCTAATCCCGGATAAATATGGAGCTGGATATCGGGTTTGTAACTTCATTCCATAGAAAACAGCTATGCTAAAAAATACACTAACCAGGAATATCATTTTAGCTATTTAAACTCTACCTTGGGATTTGAAATGTCTCCACTCAGAAGGATAATGATGCCTCATGGAAAAACCCGACGTTGCTACGCCTTCTAACAACTAGAGCAACAATTCACATGGGTACATGGGATATCTGCGCAATGTAGGAGACCGGGAGGATCAATCAGATAGTTGTGGAAACGAGCAGATGCAGCCTGGCAGCGCTCGAAATAAGTGGAACCCGTTAGAATTGAGCAGGACAGGAAAGAATAGCTTCGCGTAAGGTTCTGTTGTATTCCGATCAAGAAGAAGAAAACGCCTCAGAAATACAGGTTTCGTTAATGCTGTCCAAAAATGCGTAAAAGGGCTTATAGGCCGGGGATCACATGAATCCAGAATCATCAAAATATTCTTCAAAACCAAGGAGGGTATTACGAGGAATATTAACCAGTGTTATCCACTCACCAATGAAAGCGAAGAAGACGATGAAGATCAGTTTCATGACAAGCTGCAGTCCATTGTAGAAAAGTGCTCCGAAAAGGACCAAATGATCCTGATGGTAGACCTAAGCGCCAAGGTGGAAATAAACAACACTGGGCATAAAGATATCATGGGAAAACATAGACTTGAAGAAAGTAACAAGAATGGTGCGAGACTTGCAGATCTATATCCCTTCAACAAAATAGTTATAAGTGGAACTGTTCGCCATCACAAACGCATACACAAAGTTACATGGGTTTTACTGGACAACACTACAGTGAACCAAGTCGATTACATTATCATCATAAGACGTTCACAAGGTTCATTGAAGTCATGAGAACAAATAGAGGAGCTGAAATACCTTCAGATCACCTGTTTGGGGCCAAGCTGAAGTTGAAACACAGGATAACTGGAGAAACAACAATATAAATTTTTAATACAACCTTTCTTCAAGATGCTTACAAACTCATAGAATTCAAGATAGCTCTCATCAGCATGTTTTAATCTCCGAGATCTAATTAAAGGAGAGAAAACTGCTGTGGAGAACAACTAGAAAGGCACTAATGAAGCTATAAATTTAACACACCACGAAGTACTGGCCCCAAGAAGCACTACGATTAAGAGCGGATTCCTGTTAGATTCAAGAAAAAAGCAAGAAGAAAGCCATTAACAACACTTGGGCTAAAGCAGAGAAAGCCAGGGCACAAGTTGAATACGCAGAGGCAAACAAGCGAGTGAAGAAGAGGCTTCCTACTGTCGAAGAACATTTACAACTCAAAATAACTGTCACGCAACATCGAATTCGGAATTTCCAATACGAACATCAAGATAGTTCTATTGTACTTAGAAACCATTGTATACACAAGATACTCAATATCCGTTAACCGGATTCTATAAACACCAACCTACACTTACAGAGAAGAAACCAATTTCCGATTGAACACTAAATGAAGGGAAGACACCGAGGGTGGGTAGGACATACATTGTGTAAATCATCGAACTGCATCACGAGATAAGCCCTAACGTAGAATCATGAAGGCTGGAGGGAAACGAGGCAGATGAAAGAACAGATTACACCAAGAATTTGATGTATGCGTCAAAGGAGTGAATAAGATTTGGAAACAGCCGGAAAGGCGAGCTGAATACAGAGTTGGTTGAAGAATCCCTGTTGGCAGTCTACGTCTCAAGATGAATTATAGGAGTATGTAAATAAGTTCATGATAGAGAACAACGATATTATAGTTTATAGATATCAATACCAATGTGGGACTTGATAGTTTCAAACAAACTGAGCATTGGATAGAGAGTTATGCAATCCATATACATAGGCATACATATCGAGCAGCCTACAAGATTTAATGAGCCATGAGTTAGAATCCGAGTAATTTAGCCTACAGAAGATTATTGGGTTTGCCCGATCCCGGTCGATCGTCCAAATTCGCTAGTAAGGTCCCTCTAACCACCCAAAAGCGTCACGATAGGACCTTGTTGCTATATGTATCTATATGGCTCAGTCTTGGTAACTTCATGGGCTGATCCCATGTCTTAATTTGGTCGCCCTTATCTTTCTTCTAGTTTCATTTCATATCGGATTAGCCACCTTTTATGATGGGCTGTTGTTAGGTATACATAATGTGTGTCCCGATCATCCCGTTTGATGAATAATAACTATTTCATCAACCGATTTGTCATCTTTATCTAGTACGCTGTTTAACTTAACCAATGCATTTTTGATAGTCTCGGATTATCTAACTGTAGCAGGTGTTTGAAGTATCTTATAAAATTATACATCTAAAAGATTTATAATCGTTCTGCTCATACTCTTTCACACTTAATTCCAAAATACAGACAACCGGGAAGAACTGCGCACATTGATAACTCGGGAGCATTTACGTGTCATCTCATTTACGGTTACAATCATAAAGCTATCACTCATGCACGTCACCTTTTATTGATCTTACTACAGAGTCCATACGAATAATCTTGAGGAAATGTAGGATCACTTAAAATATTATTTATAACCGTTTAAAAGTCCTCAAAGTCTATATCTAAGTCAAGTGGACAAATTTCCATATCAAACGTTTTCAGATTTGATTGAAGAAGATCTTAAGGTAAATTTACAGAAGTTCATCAGTAATGTGAAATTAATCATATTCTATTTAAGTCACTAGGTTAGATCTGCTGTCTTCTGAGTGGCTATGTGGGGTCAAGAATTGATAAAGGTCATTTAAACAGTCGCTTATCCTCACCCTTCTAAATTAACTTAATCGATATAATCTGTCATTTACTAAGTAATTGATGTTAAAAGTATTTTAACTTAATCGCTCAATCGCATACACCATACTTTTTAAGTCCTAATTAATATGTGGTTTAAATTCATTGAATTCCATGTGATTTAACCAACTTTAAGAACTTAAAACAGGTAACCAAGGTTATGGATTTATATTTATGATATGATTGTACAAAAAACTTGTTTTACTGAGATTAAAACTACTCAAATGATAGTGTAGATCATCAAAGTTGATTATCTATGTCGAAAAATTGGAGGCCTATTCGAGTTAGACGGGAACGGAGTAACGAACAAGCTAACTTCGAAGTCACACCTCGCGATCAGCATATTACGAGGATTACCCCATTCGACGTATTAAAGTACTATGTCTGCTTTGAAGACTGTATAACACAAAGAGCGTGATTACGTAAATATATCAGTAAGAATGAATACAGGGTGTTAATGAGACCACCACCGCATGGGCCAGTCCATGGTGTGTGATTAACTGATAAGCGTTGATTGTCCTTGACCTTGACGGGGATCGATGAACTGTTCGATATTTAGTGACCCAACTGCCGGATGATTTGGCTAGGGTTCAATGACATTCCCCTGACCCTACAATAGCGTCTCTACAGTTCTCGACTATTAGTAGTCATAACTTCAAATTATAAGCGCATCAGTTATGTCTGAAAATGTTGGAAATGTAGTTTCTAGGGAAACAAATTGTGTACTGGATAAGAATTCGATCAGGAATTGAGGTATATAATCTAATGATTTATGATGAACAGTTTGCATAGGAGAAAACCTTTTTCAATTCAAGCCAAATAAGATAATCTTGAATCATTTAAGTTAAATTGGTATTTACTTAACTGAATAAATCTTATAATTAACTTGTTTTTAAGATATTATCTATTAAGAGTTGTGTTGCTCTCATAGTAATACTGAGAAAATCATTGATTTTTTTTCTAGATAGCGGCATATCAAATTTCATTGTCAACTCTAATTGTTAGAGAAAAAAAATCAACTTGATTAAAATATTTTAACAGCAAAAACATCGTGAAACTTTCGTAAATTTTTACATGAAATCACATTGAAATAAAGTTTATTTATTTAAACATATAAATATTGGTGTAAAGGGGTACCAGATACATATGCGCCACACAAATCTCATTTGATTTGTGTGAGGGCTGTGATACTGCACGGGTGCCCAAAATGAAGCAGGGAGTTTTCTTAGGGGGCCACACATGGGGCCTTCGACCTAAAGATCTAACCCACAAGGCAGTGGAGCATCGTGAGGAGATGCAGTCCCATGGTAGACGGTGACCAACGATTGATTCATACGCCATTTGTTCCGTCGGGATACTGGAGCCCATATGCACCATTGGTTTGGAATGAGGGTTTTCCGACTCCCCTAGGTGAACTTTCCGTGTCCACCAGCGCGGTTAAAGCGCCGGAAATTCACTTTTCATCCTCTTAATTTCGTAAACAGCACCTGTGGTACGAGAAGGCAGTGATTAGGACTTCCCTGGTTGATGCTATATACGCGTGACCATGTGAGAGCATTCGGAGAGGGAGAGCAGACTCTCCCCACTCTCGGCCATATCAGGCCATTGGGGGCGTTGAAATAAATAGAATTTAATGAAACATTCAATGAATACTTTTTTGATCTCTACCACTCATTTACTTTAAATGAGATCGTAATTCAAATAAACAAGTTAAATAAACCAAATGAAGTTGAAAATATGAACCAAACTAATGATATAAACACAATGAGCTCGCCATAAAGCCTAAAGGTTATGGGAGTAAACTTTGAAAGAGTGCCAGTTAGCCTCAATTTCCAATAGTTGTCTAGATAAAATCTTCGAAATCAATCAATTCCACAAATCTCTTATGTATCGTGGGTCAATAGATTCACAGTGGTTAGGTTATATTTATTTTATCCTCTTTATAACTTTAGTCAGAGTGTAAGACGGATACATATGTAGGAAGCATATACTGGGATATATTTTTTTACATTAAACCTTACCTGCGTAAATCAATAGAATTGAGCGAAATATACTGGGTTATTCATAGAATGTGTTCACATTCATAGGGCAATTAAGACCTTGTGATTCATCTAGTACTTCCAGAGTTATATTACTTTCTATAAATTCTATCTCATATCTGTTTAGAAAGAACTATCGTTTGCTTGTCTATTTTTAGATGTTTGTTTATACAACACTAGAACTTAACTGACTGAAGCGCATGCATTCTCTCGTTGTTAAAACGTAAGAGATTATGTCTTTCCTTATGCCTTTCTTGTTACATGATAACAGTTTACCAATCAAAAACTCACTAACATTGAAAATGAATTCCGGATACCTGTAAATGATTACTACTAATTATGTCTTGTGGAGAAATCGAATTATCATATGATTGAAATCACGTTGTTTTAGCTCATGATAAGTGATGACAACAGTCTTTTTTAAAAAGACGTCCAGGCCCGTAAGTATAGATGATAGAGTAGAATGGTTAGAGAATGATTTAATGCGGCATAAAACACTTTTATTATTCACTTGGTATTGTTTGTTTGAATCTTCCCATTGATTTTTAGGACTGTAAGAGACTGTTCAATTGCAGTCCTAAAAATCAATGAGAAGATCCAAACATACAATACCAAGTGAATTCACACTTCATCCCATTGTACAAGCAAGTGGCTATCATGACTCGGTAGCTGAGTGGATAACACGATGGCGTTTGAAGCGAAAGGTACTTGGTTAGAGTCCCAGAGTGAACATCAACTCTGAGAAGCAGGTACATCCAGCTGGCGAGTGCCAAGTAGGACGAAACGCGCGTCCTGGATCCCACTACTAGCCACTGTCCATCTTTGCTTATAACAATTTTATTATATTTTTCATCTATAGAAATACAGACTTCAGCTCCGAATTTTTACAAAACTTTACATTTTTTTAATTTGATGAAGACTGTTACAATTTGAAGATAAATTCGTAAATCTGTATTACAGGGATGAATGGATCAGAATCTAGATAGCAATCCTCAAGGTCATAGCAAAAAAATATGTAAAAACAAGCTCAATGTCCACCTCCTTTTGGTTAATTTCAGTGAATGCCATATATTTCAGTACTTACGATTTATTCGAGAGTTTATAAACACCAGTGTGGCAGGGTTGTATGCACTGAAATGATGATGAACTTACCAATATCCATGGGTGGTACTTAGATTTTAGAAATAAATGAGAAATTTAAGAGGGTGAAGTGTAAAAATAAAACGAATAAGTTGTTCGTTTGTCGAGCGGTAGGTCTTCAGTCCTTACTTTGATTATCAGGCTGTGAGTGATTATGTTTACAAACTACTAAATGGCTTAAAAGAGCTTTTGGAGATTTGAGTCTAATCACAAAGTGTTTTTTGACGACGTAATTTTAATAATGTATATATTCTGAAAATAATAATTACAGAATTCACACCACTTTACAGGCATGATCAATTTGATATAAATAGTAACATTAGATGTAGAGAACAAACATGTGATATAAGACTGTTCTAAGTTTATCGACCAATTGAGTATCAGACAATTATTTCAGCCAATTGTGGAATACCTCAGTACAATTGATTGAACCCACCACCTTCAAGTATCATGGTGATCGTCTAATATATAAACCACTGAATTGGAATGCCATGGTTTACTGTTGTAACCCGTGGAGATTTATGAATGGTAACTTTGAGAACTATTTATGGAGCAATATGATATGTATATTTCCTATTGTGTAATTGATAAGTAACTTAACTATTCATATTCGTGCTCCTCTTATTATGAGCTTTATTTTGACCTATAGACTATTATTATACGATTTATCATTCTTTAATTATCCCTAGTCCATTAATTACTGTCCCCCCTATTCACAGCCATATTTGGCCAAATCTTGTACAAATGTTATTTTCTATTTTATGGTACTATGTGGTCTATCTGTTTGGTATATAAACCCAGTAAGTTTGAAATATAATAGTTCATACCACAGAGGCTGTTCTGGACTTAACTGACTGGGCTAGGCAGAAACAGGACCGATAAGCACTATAGACTGCTCTTAGGGCTTTTGTGTATCATTGCTCTGATCGATAATTCACTCCTCTCTCATTGGCGGGAATCAGCACGTTCATATATATATATATATATATATATATATATATATATATATATCAACTGGGCAAGAACGCACGCACTCAGGCAATCGATATAACATTTACATACCCGACATCAGTCAATCACCGATTGACTATGACAATTAGATAGTAATATTGGTGATATCTATTAGACTACCACTTTGTCTGACTCCCACCGAAAGTGATTTCTCATGAGAATCACAAGAACTCATCTCGAAACAAATCACTAGTGATAACACAATTACATGTTGATTAGAAGGTTTCGTACGAATGAATATAGTTTGTGAATATTTTTCTCCAAGGATTGTAATCACTTGAAGTACCATTGAGAATTAGTACTGATGTCCGTGTATAAAGAAATTCACCTACAAATTAAAAACTAATCTCTACAAAGCATTTCAAGAAATATATATGGCTTAATTTTTCCAAAGACTTTTTCAAGTAATACGTTAGTATGAAATATTCGGTGGTTTGGTGGAAAAGTTCCTACAACTATAGCAAAGTGGGTGAAGAACTAACCCCCATTTTACCCATCTCCTTTCATCATTGAAGAGACTTAAATGATATTGAAACTGAGTTAGAAAAATAAAAAGGCGAAGTGGGAAATTCTCCCATTCTTAACACAACATACCACTCGTTTTTGTAATAATGAATCACTTTATGGTAATAGTGAACGAGCACATAATTGAGAGTAGCTAAATGGCCAATGTATGAAGCAGTCATTAATCGATATTGATGAGAGAGGGAAATAAATAAATCTAATCATGGTCATTTTAATGTTAGGTATTATTCATCCAATTATCGATGCTCAATGATTACTATACAGTATCCAACAATTTCGTGTTTATTTAGTGGGTGTGCTGAATGTAAGAGTGTCATTTACACTGAAGATTTCATTTCAAGCCTTAACGTTTGCTCTATTCTGTGTTTTTGGCTCTTTGGGATGCAAGAAACTGATTTGTTTACAACTGACACATTTGGATAATTTTAGATGCTTAAAATGAAATTTCCGTATAAGTGATTTTCCCGGCTAAATTTACTGTGAACAAGATGTTTAAGTTGTAGGAACACAATATTACAGTTGAAGCTTGTCATACCGATATTCGTACGTGTAGTGAAGACAGGTACAAACATAAGCTTATATATCATAAATACTGGACAGGTATAAGAGGTAGCCAAACTATTTCAATATGGGGACAGGATATCAGCCTAATGGTCAGGTATTAATTTCATTGGTTGTCAAATGACCTACAGAAAATCAAATTCTAGTCTCATGTTTTAATTGGCTATTATGCGTGTGAATTTTTGTCTCTACTATTTTGTACGGAAGCTAGCATTTTCTCAGCATAAGAGATAAGTTTGGTTGACAGTACCTTTATTCACAGACATTAAACAATAGATGGTCGTACAATATCGTGAATTCATTGAAGTGAGGCAATGTACATCATAGCATTACAGCTCAGTCGTCTAAAGGTTAAATGTTTGTGCGTGCGACAGAATATCTTGGGCTCCATTCCCCTTTGAAGTCTTGAATGAACACATGTATGAAGCGCCTGTCAAAATGCTCTCAGGTTTTCAATGAGGACCTAATTAAAATCAGTCCATGATTTAATTTGTGAAAGTTGACAAAATTTGAATTAGTAAATAGAATACTAACATGTTTAAGCACGTCATTTTCATATCTGGCAATGATGAACTACATATTGTGTGTTTCATGATTATTATTGTTAATATGGATGGATGTCAATAAATATGTGACATACAACGTTATTCAACCATACTCCTTTATGTATTCTCTGAAGATCAGAGACAAGTTCGTTCTTTTTACCATTTCAAATTTGGTGAGACTATAATTTATGAATGACCTTAGAGCGACGCTAGAGTGACCTTGACGGTACCCAAATATCCAGGACTAAATGGTTATAAAGCAGTGTGAGGAATTAGAATTACAATTTACAGTTGATAATCAGGCTTAGGAATTGGATTTAGGGTTTTCATCACGAGCTGATACCAACTAAATGCCAAAACGTTATTTACTCAAATGGATGAATGAATTACACACCAAAATCTAAGACTTGTTATCCTTAATCTGACTGGTTTGTCTATAAATTATAGTCACGCCTAAAATTCATTTTCTCTGTTCTTAAAGACATAAATAAATCATTTTCTTACGTAACTATCTATTCAAAGTCCAACTTATCAGAAATGAATAACTCAAATTTTAGTTACGATATTTATATATAAATTGGATTAAACTATACTAATAAAATTGAGTGACAGGTAAATAATCTTGAAGGTTAACTGAACCTACTATTTGATGATAGAATTAAGGGTAGAGGGGCTGACGATCTTTTACTTTCTGAAAATATTCCTTCTGGCAATTTGTTTCTTAAATTCTGAAAACCTATTACAGCTAGATTAAAGTTACTTAATTATATAATAGAATGATATGGTGCGCAAGGGCATGATTGAATTGAGAGCTGTGTGATATGCAGTCACAGTTTAAGTGATCACAATGAGATGATGGAGAAGATTTGTAGCTCAGGTGGATGATTTTGATGGAGTCTTGTTCTCTTAGCTGGATGGTTTGGTCGTGACGCTCTCATAGTTCTTCTGAACGACATTATCAGCACAAACTTTAGATATAAATGAAGTGTTCAAATTTCTCTACATGTGGTTCACAGCTTGTCCTGTACACTTCAACGTTGAGGTGTACATATATATAATCTAAGTAAACTCAGAGAAACTTGTTAACTGATCAACAGAACCATAGTAAAGTGTAGTAAGGTCTCCTTTGTACCACTAACACTTATGATACACTAATTTTAGGTGTGAAGAGATAGAACATTTGAACACTTACTAACCCAAAAGTGGTTAATTCCTCATATCATGAAGCTATCTTGGGTTGTAATCTAGAACAGAGGCAAGAATATAGAAGACGCAATATGCTATCGGAGTAAAGGATAATAAAAGCACAAAATAACAGACGCACGGTAACACTTTAACAGATGACCTTTGACTAAAACCAATACCTTTTATTAATTCAAATAAATCACACTTTAGTCAACTAAGCAGCCTATATTATCTTCTTAATTTTCTTGATCAACCATGTCTCAGTCAGCTACAACGTAGGACCAGGAGCATATATGCATCGGCCCAAGTTGCCATACCTCACTCATTAGCACAACAAGATGAACACCGAACTCATAGAAATAGTTAATTTAGTGGTGTTAATATATAAAAGAAAGGTTGTATATAAGGATATAGTATAGGAAGGAAGACAGATATGAAGCAATTTTAATCTCAAGGTTTAAGGGAAGACAGAAAATGTATACACCTACGCGATTGTGATCGATTATGAGCCATGTCACACAGTCTCCAACCATTAGTTACGATAGTCACGCGGACCTCAACCAAGTAGTCTGCATCTACCAACATGGCTCAGACTACAAGTTAGTGACTTCAAGCTCTGATGCCACGTTTTGGTTTGGCCGCCCCTAACTCTCTTGCGACCATCCCCTACACTAGTCAGCATAGCGCGTCGTGGTAATCGGTGTTCAGGCATACGTAACACGTGGCCTAACCATCTCAGTCGATGAAGATTCATGACCTCATCAACTGATTTATCATCATTCCCTAATACCCTGTGTCTAACCTCACTATTACTTACCCGGTTATCCCAGAAGATGTGAGCAATATTTCTAAGGTATCTGTGGTCAAATACTAGTAACTTACGAGTATCTTCTACTATTAATAGCCATGTTTCACAGCCGTTAAGTAGAACAGAACGAACTGCTGCGCAGTATACCATGTCTACGAAGTACAGAAAAAAACAGAAAATTTACCACTGAACAAGCACAATAACAACAAAAACGACAAAAAAACACTGGAAATTGCACTGATTTCGATTATTGAGTAAGAATATACAATTTTTTCTAAAAAAAAAAAAGAAAAAAGAGAGAAAAAATATACAAACCTCTGTTGTTATACAATAATAATACAACGATGAGAAATGGTCGAAGGAAGAGGAAAAATAAATTCACAATAGAATTTTTTTTATTTCTGAAGAAAAACAACAGCAACAACAACACCAGGAAGCGATTAACACACATTCTTCACAAACAGTAATAAGTATGTGTGTTATCCTTACATTATTGCAACATAAAACAGTCCAGATTCACATAATTTTCGGATTTCAAAAGAAGAACATGATACAAAAATACATTAGTCGGTAAACAGAAATAAGATAAAAGTGGTGGTGGTGTTTATGTAGTTGTGACAGAGGGATACTATAACTACTACTAATACCAATAATAATAATAATAATAATAATAATAATTAGTAAGAAAAATGAAAGATTTGTTATTAAAATATTTTTGTCTGATTTGTGAAGCAAACAAATACGACAGTGAATTTTAATTGGCTTCTTCTTCTTCTTCTAGATTAAGGAATGAAAAGTGTACCAAACCCTTCTTCTTTTATGAAGATAAATTACTGTTGGAAAATTACAGTGAAGGACTAGATTTAATAAATGCGTTTATTAATACAAGTTCACCATTATATATATGTAATAGTAATAATAATGCATGCATATATGCAGATGTAAACAGATAATAAATAATTGTTTACCGGATTAATAGTAATAATAAAAAAGAAAGGTTACACAGGTATGATAATAGATAGATAGATAGATATAAAGGAAATCTAATAATCTATGTCACAAGCATATACAATACACATAATGAACAGAAAAAGCACAAATACTTTCGAAGATTAGATAATGTAATTGAGATTTATCTTGATTTATTGCTTTTCAGTTTTACTATTATTATTATTATTGTTGCAGTTCTGTGAAGAGAAAAAACAATAAACAAAAATGTTATAATATAAATGATGTGAATTATCAGTAAACAATTAATAGTTGCAAGCGTGAGTCAATTGAAGCTAGACCACCAAAGAAAACCTGGAAGCACTAGACGGCCAACTCGTCCTATTGTGGGACCCCTCAGCTTCGTGGATTGGTTGAAGTTAAACATTAACACCGTTGGATGCCGACCGGCTCAGTGGTCTATCGGTCAAGTGGTCTGGCGCGAGACTGGTAGGTCCTGGGTTCGAATCTCGCGAGGCGAGGTCGTGGATGCGCACTACTGAGGAGTCCCACAATAGGACGAAACGGCCGTTCAGTGTTTCAAGGTTTTTCTTGGTGGTCTAGCTTCAATTGACTCAGACTTGCAACTATGAAAATACTAAATCTCCACAAAACTCTTTCTGAAAAAACAATTAATAGTCTAGACATTCGATACTGACCTATAGAAGGTCTAACGCAACCCTAATATTTGGAAAGATGTGAACTAAATTCGACAGCTTGACAGTTAGAACACTTGAATACTGAGGCGGGAAAACAAGCACTGGACACTAACCCTATCTACTTTGATTTAGACAGTTATGTAGTAGTACTAACAACACATACAAATGGTGGTTCTCAAATCTAGACGCTTAGGTATGTACTTGGTAAATAAGCAAAATGATACGACCACAAAGTAAGATAGCTAGGCAATGGAGATAGTCACCACTATTAATAGTGAAAAATCATTGTTCTACGAATATGGCGTCGAGCTGAAATCATGCAGCATAGAAAAGGAAACAAAAGATGATCCAGGATCAAAAAAGTAATTTGTAATTAGGTTGAGCTCAACATAATCGCAAGATACAACACAACACAGTCAATAATCATTAACTTGGACTGGATACCGTGGTTGCTCATACACTGACATTAGAAACCTAGAGAGTAATCATATTTAAAAACATTATGACTGGCATATTTCAGTGTATTTGATTAGAAAACTGTTGTTAAATACTAATGTATAGTGACACAGTTTAGTTACTGTCACACCAAAATTTAAATATATATTTATGAGTAATTTTGCAAATTGATTTTCAGCTAACAGGTAACACATACACAAATACTGAACTGTTGCGATTTGGCAATATATTTAACTCTTTGCAGTATTAGCGCGACTTATTTACCAGACATAAGTTTATTCGCTTGATCAGCTGGTGATGCTGCTACTCGACAGTTCAAACTGAATAAATTGAACCAGGGTTTGAACTCGCGACATTAAGAGTGACAGAGGATAAGTGCCTATTTTCAACTATGTACGCCTAATTTCAGTATATCAGTCATTCAGCTTAGAAAGAAACCTAAATTTCGATACATAGTGATAAGAATACATGTATGACGGAGTTTATCCAGACAACCAGGGTTTACAGTTTTATTTACAAATTAAAGTTGGAAGATAGTAGTTCACTCAAACATGGATAAACAGCCAAACCCTCAGTGTGCCAGATTCAAGAAAGTTGGTTGAAGAAACATCACGATTCCAGATTTATCACCGGCAAGTTTTGTCCATATTTTTAAGGAATAACAAACTATTATCACAATGATAAGCTTGTGTATTGTGCAAATTAAGCACCATTAACATATAATTGGCACAAAAACAATACAAATCATACCTGTACAGATCTTGGAGTTTTAGGAGGTAACGTCACTGAATGTGCTGATGATAAATGACAAATACGTGAGTTTTTGGACGATAATAATTTGCGCTTGCGTAAATGGGAATTTCTTGTCTGTGATGGCGGACACTTGGGTGGTTTTACGGTTAGTTGATTGGATTGAGTGCTAAGCTTAGATGTGTTAGGTGTAGGGCGATTTATAGGCTCCAATGGCTGAAGGCAAGTTGGTTTGTCCCGCGGTTGTACACAATGCACTGTGGATTTATGGGGTCGGAAATGAATTGATGAATGTGCAGCGAGACGGGATTCTAAACGAAGACCTAATTGGACATCTAAAATAAATTATAGTTTAAGCATTAGTCGTCATCATATGTTAATCTCGATTGTGTGAAATAATGATGTCATTCATGATTTCGAGCATTCACAAAAGTATTAACAATACCCATATAAACCTAGTGACGAGAACTCTCAACTATGAATTGTTAACAGTTAGATCTAAATAATCGGGGTGTACCAAATAATGATAAAAAAGCACCAATATTATCTTAAAGTGCTGCGAACATTGATTGTATGATGAGAATGCTTTGCCAGAAGCATGACAAGCGAGAAGACAGCTGCCTATAATGACATTGTCAACAGCTAGCATAGAAGAATACTCATATATAGATGAGTCTGAATTATCAGAGCGATTTCAGCGCTGCATTGACAAATAATAGAGAATTCAAATGAAGGTTGAATATGTCAATACAGATGAATCTTACAACTCTAATTTTAATGTCTCGCAGAAATATAGTCTAGCTGTCGGTTGACAGCACTGTTTTATTTAATCATTGGTATTTCTGTTGGTCTGATTTATGTTGGTAGGAGCAGATTCCTTAATTGAAGTCCATGTGATTATCATGATCACTGAATAAAGTTGGGTAACATGGTTCATAATCAATCCCAATAGTAAAGTCTTCTTGATGTTAGGTCAAAGTATTATGTGGTTTCTTAGTAAGTGTAGACAGACATACCCTCCTTATAGTTCACATAAATAAAAGACATGTTTATATCGCAAACGACATCCCTTGCTCATAGTCAATAATTGTATCAACATACGTCTTATTACTGATACCTAGTTCTTAACTAAACGGTTGGACTTTGAGTGACTGTTCATGTGGTTTAGTCAACACTCATATAACAAAACTTTCCTTTGATCAGATTCACACTCCACCTTCATTCCACGAATTCTTTCTTTTTGAATCATACTCTCTTTACATAATCATTTTTTGCTACCACTGATACTACTAAGACTACTTCTACTTTTATATCCATTCCGATGGCATTACATCACTGTGTTAATATGGTGTGGTAACTTGATCTGATGCTCACATACACCAGGTTTTACGTTGTCTATAACTTGTTGACTATATTGTTGCCACAGAAAAGTATGATGATACAGAAAATGAATATCACATAAAAAGCCCAAAACATATTGTAAGTAAGTAGTTTACTAATATATAAGCTACAAATTACTCAGAAGGATTTTTTTTATTATGATCAGAATCATAATGAATATCTTTGAATGAAGTGGAATATTTTCATTTATACAAATAAACAAATAAAAAAGTGTACGCAACCACAAATGTAACAGAAAAAACATCACCAAAATAATGAAGATTTTATACGATCATACTCCAACTATAGCAAGTGTTTTCAATGATAGTGAAGGGGATAGATAGTAACCACTGAATTTTTTAAGTACACTGTTATAGTGTCCTGAGTTACTGCTTTATAACATTTTAGACAATCACAGGGAAGGCATGACGTTATCATAAGCTATTAATCTAAAAAAAAGTTGAGTAACATTACCTTTTCATGTCATTTATTCCAAAATTCATCAAACTGCAGAGAATATGAAAAAAGTGTTCTTTTATGGAGCTTATTTATGTAAACACATACCTACCACTTTTTGATTTGCGGAAATAAAAATATGAACTAGTCCATTTTTAGAAAGTAATTATGTCATGCAGCGGGATCTGATTATGAGAATTTAAATACTTGTAGTACCAGTAGCCTAAACCCTACAGAGTTACTTTTTGCCTAATACTTAGGGTTCCCTCCAAAATAGGAAATCTGATCATGGTTAACAAGATGATACCGACTATCTGATCGGATACAAACATCTAAAAAAGAGGGGTAATGAAAACTGATACCCGAAACATCCATTTACACCAATGAATTTATCGTTAGTCGATAGATGAGAAAGATGAATATTTCCGAAACTTAGTATGGATAAAAAAAGGTGATTAAAGAACTTTTATTTACATTCACAGGAATATGATCAGTTTGAAAACAGAAAAAAACATGAAATCTGACATAAACCTTAAAAAAAAGTAAAACCAACCTCCTGGAATTGACAATTTAGGATGAATATGACTACTTAACGAGTGGGCTGACATAAGTAAATCACGTTCATCTGATTTATTTGCCGACTCCATGTGACTGGTACTTGGTTCAGAACCACCACAGCATAAGATGCATGGTCCAATAAATGGGGGAATGCAAGAGCATTTAATGTGAGGATCACCACGAGAATGTTTGTCTGAAAAGAATAGTCGAGAGTATAAGCGACTTACGTAGTTCCTGTATTATACTAGCGCATTTAGGTGATGAGAGATTGTGATAAGTATGTCGTTTCCGTTTGGTATTTATGTATGGAGATGTACGAGAACAGCTAACTTCTGCATCATTTTCAGTGTTATTAGTATTACATTGATACTGAGATAACTTTTCCGGATCGGAGTTATTTTTTAACATATAAAGATTTTGTAAACATTTTTCAGCATGTTTTATTTCTGTACATAACCAATGCCAGTTTGAATGCGTTACAGAACGAGTGTATAACCAAGACTGTTTAGAGCTAAACAAACGGGTTTATTGTGTGAGTTAATAAACGAACCTGGACAAAGCCTTCTTCATTTCAGCTTCGTCGTCGGTACTACTTTCTGTATCTTCATACGTCAAATTTGGTGATATAATGCTAGGCAGAGAATCACTGGAAAGTGATTCATCTTGTGATACAGAAGAGTTGCAGGCGAGCAACCGTGTTAATAAACTGAGAGCTCTAGTGCGATTATGAAATAAACGCTGAGAACAGGCAGACAAACGTTGCTCGAGCAAAGAATGATTTTGAAGAGTTCTCTCATAATCAATTAATTTGTCGCAGACAGTTTGATTTTGAAACTTTGTTGAAATATGATCAAATTGTGAGCTTGGAATTAATGTCTCATTGTCAGTAACAAGACAACTCTCTGATTTATCAGATGAAACCTGTTCAGAAGTAACAGACTGTTCAGCCTCATTTCCCATTGTGCTGTCGTTTTTAATAGCATTGGAAGTACCGTTTACTTGCACGGGCATTGAAACAAAGGAAGGTTCCGTCCGAGGAGCCATTATATTAGTATTTTTTATTTCAGTAGAATCGTTGTTATCAAAACTATTGTGGGGTTGGGTAAGTGAAAGAAGGTTATCCCCATTTAGAATGACATCTGCATAATACTTCAGAAGTCCATTTGTATTACACGAGGCCATACAACGAACTGTACGTTCGCATGCCTGAAAAACAAATAGTGAATTTGTTGATTAATAGAATACACTCAGAATAGGTGTGATTTAGCGCGATGTTTAATAACTAAATAAAAATACATCCTATGTTGATATATTTATGAAGGTGATTTCAGTTTCACTCTGCCTAGAAGAACATTTTCACAGAAAAGGTTTGACACTTCAGTCTATTACATGTTACATTATATTAGAAACAACGACAATAAAATATACAAAATCAGTTTTCGATACGCCAACGAATACAAAGACAAGACACTTTCATAAAATACACTTGAAGGTACCTTCAATAGCTGAAAATCATATGATTTGTAGACATATAGATTTCATTAAAAAGCACACACAACACATTGGATGCAACAATTAAGTGAACATTTACGTATTGATGTCATATTTATATTCCCTAACCAAAAGTAATTAGTAGCATTCCCCTTTTGGATGGTTTGAACAATATATTTTTTTCCAAAATGTAATTCACTAAAGTCCACTTAGAAAGTTAAACGATAACTTGTTTTGAATAGTATCGGCTTAGTTTGTCGTCTAAATTATGATTGATAGACAATAGTAGCTCGAGTGTGAAAGCATTAACCGCAAACATAGAAATGTGGCTGAGTGGTCAAGAAAATCAACTATTAACCAATATGTACCAAATAAGGACCCTATTATATTACTATTTAGATGGCATCACCGGCCTAGATAGTGGCAGGGTTCCATAGACAAGTGAACATTACCCTTCCTCGATTTCCTTATTAGGTGTATAAACTAAAATCAATTTGTACTGTACCGTTTCAGAGACAAATAAACACATGCACTCGTTTA
Organism: Schistosoma mansoni; assembly: GCF_000237925.1. Lineage (NCBI taxonomy): Eukaryota > Metazoa > Platyhelminthes > Trematoda > Strigeidida > Schistosomatidae > Schistosoma > Schistosoma mansoni. The sequence continues at coordinate 150,382 of NW_017386050.1, forward strand.
CTCTACACCGTACAACAATAAAGGATCTAAAGCATTCTGACTTTACTACTTGCTATGTGCCGGAAGTGAATATCAGAAACTATAAAAAACCTGTTTATTATCAATAGGTTGGTTATCTCTACTCACTCACAATAGAAAAGTGCTAAACAAAACATAGTGATGATATTATGGAGAAATCGGAGGTGAAAGACATGTAGCAATAATGAATAACATGAGCCATTAGTAGACAGCCTAAGTAAATTCGGTCCATGTCGATAGAACATCTTTACCTTTAAAAAGAAAGAAAATTATAACGTTGCCTCCATCGGTTTCTATTTTAACATCATTAGTTCCATAGTACGACCTCCACCGAAACTTCACAAATATCTTACTAAAGTATCATACAGTTAAGCTTATTCTTGATTAGCTTTTAATAGGATATATTTATTAGTGTGCTGCTTTAGATACTGGATAAGCTTTCGGTACACCCTGTACATAGACTTGTAAGAAACCTTTAATTTTACCCATGTTTGAAAAGTATGAGCGGAAAAAGAACATGACAAAAACATGTTTCGATCTCGTTTGTCACATCTCAAGTCAATACGGAGGAAAGGAGCTCATTAAAAGTAGAAGCGAAAGAGTGAGAATAAAAATAGCGATAGCAGTGGAGAATAAGACAGGAGTTAAAATACATGATAGAGGAACAACATCAACGTAAAACGGAGAACGCATACACAAATGCCTGACTTCTGTCTCTGTAAAAATTGCTGAACGACTTATCTATCTTCAGATTTAACTGTAGCTTCAACTTATTGTTCAAAAGCCCGTGGAAAATGAAAATCTTACGAACTGGATCAAACTCCCTAAAGAAATAACGCAACAAACATTTTGTCATATGTATTTATTTAATGAAGAGTATGTCGAGGTTACAGATTTAACTTTGAATTCCCTAATGTGACTTCGTGGAATCAATATCATAGTAGCTTTAAGTGAGTGTATTTGATTGCATGTACTGATTGGTAGATTTCTTTCATATTATTTTACCAGTGGTTTGGTGGACTAAGATTAAGTATTCACAGGTTCGAACTACTTTTCATTTTCACTGCTTAGCCAGAGATATGACTAAAAATCCGGTTCCTGAAGCTTCAACTATGCAATTTGTTGCTTGTACATACTACTTGCAACACTGTCGGTCATACCACTAGCTGAAGTGCAGAACGGATACAGTAGTGTAAAACCTCTTGTAATATTGAACTGATTATCATAATTGTTGATTCGTTTGCTTGAGCACACAAATATTGGTACAAACGGGTACTAAAATAAATATGCGCCACACATATGGGAAAATGAGATTGTGAACAGATACATGAAGGAGGATGAGTATAATCAAAAACAAATGAATAAAAATGAGTGGATGAGAGTAGAAAATAAAGGAAGAAACAGTTCCGTTAAGAAAAACACAACCTGAGAATACCTTCAGTTAAAGTTCGTTTCTCTCACTTTTAGAAGAAAGTAAAGGAAAATTACAGCAAGATTATCATTGGCTCCTACTTTAAACCATGTTTGATAAGGTCTCATTTCATTGAGCTGGACTATCTCTCATAATCCAACCAGGGAGTCATGAAGGACCGGCAGATGCTAGTCCTGCACAGCTTTCTATCACACTTTAGCATTACGTCAGGAAATGACCATTTCCAGTCAACCAGTCGGTGTCATCGAACAAGGTACGATGTGGAAATCGCTAGGATAACATTCGTAGTACGTGTCCAAGCCACTTAAACCATAAACAACACCCCCGCCACGAGAAGGCAGTGAGTAGGACTTCCCTGCTAGAGGCTGTATACTCGTGACTGTGTGAGAGCATTTCGAGAGAGAGGGCGGGATCTCCCCACTCTCGGCCATACCAGGGCATTTGTGGGCCAGTAGTATCAGTAATAGTGGAAAAGATTTAGTATAGAGAATATGGTTCGAGAAGTCCCTAGAGTAGGAAGTATAAAACGATTTTGAAACCAAAGATCGAAAGGACGGTAACGAGTAAATGGATCTGCTGCATTGAAACTGGTTCCGAGCCAACATCTACTACTGCCCATAACAGTCGAGTAAACAACAACCAGATAGACCGCACATAACGACACGCCTTAGGTTGACGGTCAGTGAATTTGTGGACATACCGCATTTTGATTTGATTACTCTTATCATTTGAGATGGCGGACAAGATTTGTAGCTAAGGTGGATGATTTTGATAGAGTTCTGTCCTCTGAGCTGAATGGTTTGATCGTGGGGCTTTCGTCGTCCTTCTGGACGACATCAGCCCAAACTTCGGGTAGGAGTGTTGATGATGTCATTCAGAAGGACGATGAAAGCTCCATGATCAAACCATCCAGCTCAGAGAACAAAACTCCATCAAAAATTAATCTTTTAATAACCAATTAAAACTTTAGTCAACAGCACACGTCGAGGTAAGGGGTGATCAGGCATACGCAACTACGTCCCAAATACCTGCCAATGATGGTTAATTGATTATTTATGTCGAAATAGGTTTGGTGAAATTTCATCAGCAGCCGGCACGGAAGTCGATTATTAAACAGGAAGACCAGCGAGGTTTGATGGGTTAAATTAGACACCTGAACATTTGTGGATTTTTCAAGGAATCAGAGGAACAAATCTCCACAGGCGTTCAGGCCCGCGATAACTGTTTTTTGTACATTAGGAGGACGAAACGAAGAGATGGAAGTCCCCCATCATTGCTACACGGGAATCTAAATACACTGGTTGGAAACTATTTCAGCGTGGTATACTCTTAGAATGTTGTTACTAGCACTTCTTATAGGCGTACTGCTGAGACGACAACTACAAGACCAGTGATTATGACTGTGGAAGACATTTTTCTACTACTTATCAGCCTTGAATCTGGCAAGTCACCGGGTCTTGATGGGTTACATCCACGATTACTGCCAACCCTCGAGGACATAATTTCTGAACCATTCACAGAGTTGTTCAACGTGTCCTTTTCGCGCAATCAACACCCTAGGTACTAGGATACTAACGTTAGCTTATTTTTAAGTATGGAGACATCGTGTCTAACTATCAACCTATCAGCCAAACTGACATTAAGTTATTTGAAAGATTAATTCAGAGTAATTTACTTATGCAAAATCATTTAGTCTGTTAAATCCGGAGGAACATGGGTTTCGGAACAGACATCCATGTTTGACTAACTTACTAATCATGAGGATTGGACAATAGGTCAAAAAAGCGGTTTGTCTGTCGATGTAATATTTGTAAATTCCAGAAAGAAATTTGATAAGCTATCTCATTTGGGGCTTATGCAGAACGTCCTATGGCCAAAGATAAGAAATGAAGATGAGTGGGACACTATCTGAAAAGTGGCGTAGCCCGAGGGACCATTTTACATTCCCTATTATTTTTTCTCTGCGTCAATGAATTACCAAAACTGCTTAAGTCCTCTAAATTCTTTTTTTGGAGACCATGTTAAAGTCTGGAGAACAATAATCCATGAGGCTTAACACCGTGATATCAAAGGTGATTTAGAGTAATCAGTTAGACAGTTGCAAAGTTGGGATTCGGATATTTATTTGAGAAAAGGTGCGTTAATGACCATCGGACACGGTAATAGTTACTAGTATAACATCAATGGAACACAACTCCTACATATGCGAAGACAAAAAGACCCAAAATTATTGGTAATTCGCAACTTGAGAACGACTATCTATTGTAATGCAGCAACTGCTAGAGTTTGCCGAGTTATGATCACTTTGCTGAACTTTTAAATGCTTCAGATATTCTTGTGACTTTATACTCTGTGAGACCTCACTTAGAATACTGCATCTAAATAACTGTTCCATGTTCGATCTAGAATGCTGACACGCAAGTATTTTCACCGTATGGGAACAAAGTGATGGGTTTTTCCAAACTATTACAACGAGCAACCAAAACACTTAAACTCTTTCCCTTTATCAAACGCAAGGTGGACCTATACTGGCGTTCCGTACCATAAATAGTGATTAATCCGTCAACATGTCTTATCGTTTTGTTTCTTCCACGGCAAATCATTTCTGAGGTGATTAGCAAGTCTCAACGGCCGCGATCGGTCCTAGTTTCTCATCGAAGAGTCGACAACTAGAACATTCCATCCGAACAAGTGATATTAGTCTTGTTGGTAAAGAACTTCAAGAAGTTGAGTCGGCAAGACTATGAGTTATGGACGACCTTTGAACGAATCTTAAGTGACCTTGAGAAATATTAATCAATCAGAGAACAGTTAGCAAAGAGTAGAAATATTATATACAAAACCAAAGGATTAAAGTGGATGCACTTCTTTCACATAGTTCAAAAACCTGTCAAGGTTAGAAACAGAGTCAGAGGTTTTAAAGTCGTAATTTATACGGTAGAGGAACTCATCCATATGGCTTCATAATTTTTTGGCCTCTGGATCCAGGATAAGGTCGCAAAAACTCTTGCAGCATCAACCACATAGCTTCAATATTGTTTGTGTGTACTCCGGTTGTGTAAGCTTGTCATTTTTATTACGCAAATATCCCTATAATACTCATACCACTGAACAGCTAAATCTTCAGTAACATCTGCGAATACTGCAGCCAATATTACTGGTGCTTTTATTATTATTATTATTATTATTATTATTATTATCTGCCTTAGTCTCAAACTGGATCGAGAGCCAGTCAGAAGAGTTTGAGGGATTTCAAGGTCAGGGCGCCAATCCCAGTACCTGGTGCTCATGTACTATCACGTCACAGGATTGTATAGACTTGACAATTAAGCGGCTACAATAAATGAGATTACCAAAAAGTTCCTTTATTTGCAATTGCAATAATCAAATGACTTGTAGACCCTGTGAAGACCACCGTGTGAAGGAAGACGTTCTCAAGAATAGGAACATTTCCCGCTCGATCCAGATTGAGACTAAGACATATTGTAATAATAGCCGCGAACTGTGCAATGAAAGCACCAGTAATATTGGCTGCAGTATTCGCAGATGTCACTGAAACTTCGGCTATTCAGTGGTATGAGTATTGTAGGGACATATCCATAATAAAAATGATAAATTTACACAACTAGTACACACAAACAATATTGAAGCTATGTGGTGGAGACCGAGAGGGTTTTTATGACATTATCATGGCTCCAGAGGCCAAAAATTATGGAGCCATATGGATGAGTTCCTCTACCGTATAAATTACGATTTTAGAACATTTGAAACTGTTTCTAACTTTGACAAGTTTTTGGACCATATAAAAGAAGTGCATCCACTTTAATTATTTAGTTTTGTATAAAGTATTTTTACTCTACGCTGACTGTTCACTGATTATTATTTCTCAAGGTCACTTAAGATTCGTTCAAAGGTCGTCCATAATTATAGTCTTGCCGAAGTTCCTATTCAAGCAGACATCTTCCTGCTACATATGTTACATCTAAGGACAGCATTACGGCGGTCTGCACAAGGTCTACAAGTCTTTTGTTTACCACAATCACAAACAAAGGAACTTCACAGTAGTCTCATTTATCATAGCCGCTTAATTGTTACGTCTCATAAATCCTCTGTGAACCGATCACACATGAGCATCAGGTACTGAAATTAGCGCGGAAACATAGATGTAGTTAAAATAAGCAGCTAACAAGCTGTAGTGGAAAGTGATTACTGATCAAAAACATCGATAAGCACTGGAAAACTTCAGACGGCATAAAATTTGAACAATGTTTACAAATGATGGGGGAAACAAATCCAGAACTCAATAGATAGAAAACTTCTTCGCGAATTCCATGAAATACACTATTTCCTAACAATAACGCGAAGTTGCTAAGGTCAACAAGCCGAATTCCTTCTTTGCTACCAAGACTCCCACATTTAAGGTTATGACAGCACGGCTTTCGCATTCAGAAAGACCCAGACACACAAAAAGTGGCATAGTTATTATCTTAAGGAAAAAACATAAAAAATGTCCTGCATTTTGACACTTCAAACAAACTAACCGTATTAAGAAAGGTTTCGAAGGACACGGCATCAATCTACAGGTCGTAATCCAAAAGCCCGCCCGCCAAAAATGGGACGTCAAGGTCAGGAAACGAGACAAAAGTCGACTGACCAATCCATAAAACCAAAGCTTTTTAAACAAAAACTGAGATGTACAACTGTCTTATGGAAACTGTCAACAGAAAAACTATAAGACTGACTGACAAATCCACTTCAACACGCTACTGCATTTCGCTTAATCTTTTGTACACTGACACTTATATGCTTTATACCGGAATTTTCGAGTTAGAAATAACTCGTGTCCGAATTTTTCGTTTTGGGATAGACTTGTAGTGACCGGCCAGTCTCGATAAGAACACGATTGGAATAATAGAAACAATTATTATTATTGTAACCAATTGTACCAGAGATTGTTTTACTGTATTTGTTTAACTGTATCCGTTTCACTTCTTGTTCCATATACCGCCTGGTTTGGTTCGAGCTTGCTCACGCACTGCTTGTTCGCTTGTACTCTTTGGCACGTCTCGGTATTATTTCGATACCACGAGATCGCCAATAATTATACTTGATCTGGACTAGTAAAGCCTTCTGATTTACGGGCTATCAAGGGAACCAAGTCATATTTGTACGCGTAATCGAATAGTAGTGGTGATCATAGTCCGCCCACGACTCGACATCCACTACAACTGGTGAGCCGTATTTGGAACACGCACAACCAACTGGTGAGCCGTATTTGGAACACGCACAACCAACTGGTGAGCCGTATTTGGAACACGCACAACCAACTGGTGAGCCGTTGTTGGAACACGCAATACAGCTGGTAACCCAATCCATCGAGCACAAGTCAAACTTGGCCAATTCTCCAAACCAGATCAATCCGGTGAGTCTATTTATCTATCCACATCTGTTGCATATATTCGTATTGATTTTTTTTCAATATATAATATTTTGGCAACTTAATATGGTAGATAACGATAAGAATAACATAAATATGATAGACTCCGAGATACAGGTTATCAGTTTCCGACCGGTTCCTTTCATCCCCCATGATCCAGAAGTCTGGTTCGCGGCACTGGAATCTCAATTTGAGATCCGCCGCATAACCAATCAAAGGCAGAAGTACGCCTGCGCTTTGGAATCATTGCCCGGGGATCACCTAACCGCTGTCCGTGAGGTTGTCCTCAATCCGAACGTTCCAAACGTTTATGACCGTCTTAAGGATGCCATCCTTCGACATTTCCTCCCATCAAGAGAGGAACGATTGAGGACACTATTAGCACGTCACCCTATGGGTGATGCTAAGCCGAGCCACCACCTCACGCACCTGCAATCCCTTGCAGGAAACATGACAGCTGACTCTGAGATAGTCAAAGAGTTGTGGCTCGAAGCCTTACCAGTCAGTATCCAGCCAACCCTTACGGCTCTGCTCGAGGACACCCCGCTCAACAAGGTGGCCCTCATAGCAGATAAGATTCTAGCACGAGTTAACACCAAAGACGACTATTTGGTTGCTAGTACTTCCCATTCTAACGTTGATCTCGATGCTAGACGACCTCCGGCTCATGGGGATAGGGACAGATGTATCCATACTCGTCTCAGTTTCCGAGACCGCGCAAATGTGCCAACCCCCTACGCCCCCCGACCCAGGTCACAATCTCGTAAGGCCGTAACGACTCGCCCCAAGCGGGCATCTTCCAAGCCACGCCAGAAGGCGGTTTCGGAAGCGAGTCCAGGTTGGTGCTGGTTCCACCGTGCTTTCGGAGCCGGTGCCCGTCATTGTCGAGCTCCCTGCTCATACAAGGCGGGAAACTTCTCAGCCGGCGAGTAAATGCGGCCGTACTCGCCGGCACTTCACCTCAGGTTGGCCGTTTATTTTACGTGCACGATTATCGCACCAACGCTAGGTACCTTGTGGATACGGGTGCCCAAGTTTCTGTCGTACCTATCGGTAACAGTAAGTCTCAAGCCACTATGCTTCGACTACGCGCTGCGAATGGCTCAGTCATTCCCACCTATGGTACACGACAACTTACGGTCAACCTGAGCAACCGACGACAGTATCTGTGGACGTTCATCATTGCCGATGTTCCCACAGCTATACTCGGTATCGATTTCCTACAGCACTATGAATTGCTAGTCGATTCACGTAGGCTGCAGCTAATTGATATTTCGTCGAACAGCAACTTTATGGGCTCTAAAGCCCACACAAACGCGTACCGAATCACAGGTGTATTTCATTCGCGTGACGATTTATTCCACGTTTTATTTCAGAAATTCCCCAAATTAACTAAACCTCTCGAGGAGACTCCATCGGTGACCAATCGTGTGGTACACCACATAGTCACCCGCGGACCACCAGTCACGGCAAGACCTCGCCGACTGTCACCGGACAAATTAGCTTTCGCTAAACGTGAGTTTGACAATTTACTAGCTACTGGTATTATTCGTCCTTCTCACAGTCCTTGGGCCTCACCTCTCCACATGGTTCGAAAAAAGGATGGGGTTAGTTGGAGACCATGCGGAGACTACCGAGCGTTAAACACAGCTACACGTTTCGATAGCTATCCCATCCCCCACATACATGACATCACGGCATCACTCAAGGGCACGACAATTTTTTCCAAGATCGATCTGGTACGAGCATATCACCAGATCCCAGTCGCTCTTGAAGATATAGAGAAAACTGCTATCACGACTCCTTTCGGTTTATTTGAGTTCCTACGAATGCCATTTGGATTACGGAATGCTGCTCAAACTTTCCAAAGGTTTATCGATAGCATTGTACGAGACCTAGATTTTGTTCACGTCTATATTGATGACCTGCTAATCGCATCATCAAACGTAGATGAACATTATCAACACCTGACGCTACTATTCCAGCGCCTTTCGGATAATGGAATAATAGTCAACCCCGATAAGTGTGAACTCGGGAAGAAGGAAATAAAATTCTCAGGTCATGTTATTAAGCATGAGGGTATTCTACCTTGTGAGGATAAAGTACGTACTATAATGGAGTACACTGTACCGTCCACACTCAAGGAACTGAAGGCATTTCTCGGTTTGGTCAACTTCTACCGACGCTTCATTTCGCACGCGGCAGAACAGTTACGACCGTTAACCGATTTACTTCGCGGTAATCCACGCAAACTGGAATGGAACGACGCCGCACGTACTGCATTTTCAGATATCAAAACGGCCCTAGCTCAAGCCACACTTCTCGTGCATCCTGACCCATCAGCCACGCTTAGTATAGCGGTTGATGCATCGGATTTCGCCATAGGAGCCGTTATGCAACAGAATATCTCCGGTAGTTGGCAGCCCCTCGAATTTTTCTCACGACGCCTCACTCCCACGGAGACGAGATATAGCGCTTTTGGTCGCGAACTGCTAGCAGCCTACTGCGCCATCAAACATTTCCGGCACGCTGTAGAAGGTCGTAAGTTCATCTTATTCACCGACCATAAGCCCTTAACGTATGCTCTGCATATCAAGTCTGACCGCTACTCACCACGAGAGTGCAGACATTTGGACTATATCTCCCAGTTCACGACAGACCTTCGTCACGTCAAAGGCGAGTCGAACTGTGTTGCTGATGCTTTATCACGTATCCAACTTAATGCAGTTACTTTGCCAATGCTTGACCTACCTGCTATAGCCGCCGCCCAAGCAAACGACACTTCATGCACGGAAGCACAACAGTCTACGTCCCTTCAGTGCCGGGAAGTACCCCTAGCTACTAGCTCAGGTACTATCCTATGCGATACTTCCACGGGCCTCCCTCGACCCATCGTACCCTCCGCTTATCGCCGTCTCGTCTTTGATGCCCTTCATGGTCTATCTCATCCTGGTATCGCAGCCACCCTACGCCTCATAGCTGCACGATACGTCTGGCCGTCAATGAATAAAGATGTCCGTATGTGGGTAAAACAATGTTTACAATGTCAACGATCAAAAGTGCACAGGCACGTAGCTGCCCCTATTGGCACTTTCGCTACGCCTGATGCTCGCTTCGATCACGTTCACATAGACATTGTAGGACCATTACCACCATCGCACGGGTATGATCACATACTCACATGCATTGATCGTTTCACAAGATGGCCCGAAGCTATTCCCATCACGTCTATTACGGCGGAGACAGTTGCTCACCGCTTCGTAGAACGATGGATAGCTATGTACGGTTGTCCCTCGACTGTCACGACTGACCGAGGACAACAATTTGAGTCCGCATTATTCTCCTCACTAACACGGCTGCTTGGTACGGAACGCATACGCACTACCGCCTACCATCCAGCATCAAACGGTTTAGTTGAACGGTTTCATCGCCAACTTAAAAGTGCTCTTCGAGCACACGAAAACAACAATTGGTACGAAACCCTTCCGCTCGTCCTCCTGGGAATCAGAACGAGTCTAAAGGCAGATATTCAATGTTCCGCCGCTGAACTTGTTTACGGCACGACATTGCGTCTGCCTGGGGAATTTTTCACACCACGGAGCAGCACTAAGTTCGGCGAATCAGACTACGTCCAACGACTGTCTGCATTCATGCGAACACTGACTCCGGTGTCAACTCGTATACAACATCGACAGGTCGCTCTCCCTCGAGAGTTATCTACCTGTTCACATGTTTTCATACGAGTAGATTCGGTACGCAAACCTCTACAACAGCCTTACGAGGGCCCTTTTCACGTGATTTCCCGTCACGAAAAGACCTTCAAGGTTGATCGACGTGGCCGCATCGAAACAGTCAGCATTGATCGTCTCAAGCCAGCACACGTCGATGACAGTGCTATACCTGATAAGCCGAGACCCAATGTTAGACCCATCAGAGCTTCTAGCGGGATTTCTACATCTACTTCGGATCCCACGCTAGATGCACCTAAGACCTCATTCTCACGTCCCAGTCAACAGCACGTGTCATCTGCCCCGTCTACGGACGAGACTTCCGTCTCACGTCCAGACCTGCAGACCACACCGCCCTTGACTGCGGATGAGATTGCAGGCTCACGAGGTTCGAACGAGACTACCGTCTCACGTTCTGGTCGCCGAGTACGCTTACCCGTACGCTTTCTCGACTAACCTCATAACCAACTACGGATACAGTATAGGAATCTGCCCCTATACTACAAGAAAGCTACACTTTTCTCTTTTTCTATCATTTTTTTTGTTTACCCCGAGCCTACGCCTCCGACCATCGCTGTTACGGTATCGTCGACTTCAGTCAACTTTCGCGAAAGCTGGCCTGATCACCCACGCTCTAGTCAACGCACTCAGTCGATCTCTCTGGCTCCAAATACGTATGATATACATTTGGTCCCGAACATGGTTATCCTGGTCGCATCTGGTTCCGTGGCTCAATCTGGTTTCGTCCTACGTCTGCAGCGTTTCTGGTCCGGACCTCTACGAACGCAACCTTCAGATTCTGGATACAAACCACTCTGGTGTAGCATGCTAATCCAAGCAATCAATACAGCACGTTCCTTCTGGTACCGTTCTACGTCAAAGACTTTTGGTGGCAACTCGAGGATCAACGATCACTCCCTGTTCTGCCAACGTTTTCGTCCTACAATTGCACGTTTCGCGATCAGTCCCACGAATGAAACCGCTACGTATCGAAAGTGTAAATCCTTTCTAGCGGGGGGCTCCTGTAGTGACCGGCCAGTCTCGATAAGAACACGATTGGAATAATAGAAACAATTATTATTATTGTAACCAATTGTACCAGAGATTGTTTTACTGTATTTGTTTAACTGTATCCGTTTCACTTCTTGTTCCATATACCGCCTGGTTTGGTTCGAGCTTGCTCACGCACTGCTTGTTCGCTTGTACTCTTTGGCACGTCTCGGTATTATTTCGATACCACGAGATCGCCAATAATTATACTTGATCTGGACTAGTAAAGCCTTCTGATTTACGGGCTATCAAGGGAACCAAGTCATATTTGTACGCGTAATCGAATAGTAGTGGTGATCATAGTCCGCCCACGACTCGATATCCACTACAGACTTATATAAATAAGAGAAGGAACAGAGCAACCCTTTCTTAATCCAAGTTTTATAGGATCCTAAGATGCGTTAGACCTGCTTGATCAAGTAATAAATTCCTGTCAACAGATATTTCGGCGCACATTGTAGATAGCTGGTTTACAAGTGTCGTCTGACAAAAACCGGCAGGTCGAAGTGAGATCTAATATAGATTGCGCGGTCGTTTGATGAACTAGTGTAATTGATAGTTAAGATATTATTCAAGTATCATGAACTTTTTGACTCAATACCAATTGGTAATTATGAAAATGAGCACAGTTTTTTCGTTGGTACAAGCAAACATCGGTGTGACTATGAAATTCTGACTCTGGTATTTCATCTTAATGACCCTAAGCTGTTGTTTAAAAAACTGAAAAACTACTTTACGAGGCTCAACACGATATCCAAGGGAATGCGATATCAAGACTTGTGCCCCGTGCTCAATCTTTCAGTCACCGAAAAAGTCCACGACTTGACTTTGAGTGTCTAAACGTCACGACCGATTACCACCATAAGACGCGAAATATTGAATTACCTACCTATATCAAATGGCCAAAGAATCCAGAAATGTTATCATGGAATAACATTAAGCTTCAGGTCACGATCGCTAGTGAAACAATTCTAAAACGAGAATGGATTTAAACTCTCATGTACTACATTCAAAACTGTCTAGATACATATACTCGGACACCTTTGAGCCACTTTATAGTGGAATTTCTCGAGGATATATCTCGGCCTTACCATAAATCCTGCCCAAAAATAAACCATCCAAAGACACATCCACAATAGAACTTAAGGAATACATCAAAGGTCTACCAGGGACCGTTGCCTCAGTGTAAATTGGCTGTAAGAAACAGAGTAGGTTGCCTGAAGGACAAATGTCAGGTTCTCAGAGCAGGTCTGTAAAGTACAAACAATCGAAAAAGCTTTGTCTGTACCACTGGAAATTCGGTCCCTAATCGACCACAGTCAACCATGCGTCTAGCTCGAACAGACCCACAGGAGTGTGGAAAGCGAACAACTTTTCTGCACGTTGTGACAACTGTTGAGTAGTGTTTTAGTAGACGTTGAAGAGAGGAATATCGGCACTACATTTCCAGTGGATACAGGTGTATTGCTTAAATTCACTTTTCAAAATGAAACCGAAATCTAACGACAAACACTCCTGTCAAAAATACCAAAATCAATACTCCCGGGGACAAGACTTAAAAGCAATTAGCCCTGGTGTTTATCGCAGACTTTTGTCTGGTAATAATCTCAATAGGCGCTTAAGAAGGATATGAATCTTTGGATGTGTCCACTGGACTCCTTCTGCCTTAAATCTAACTATTCTGGGACTTCTTACTCATTACATCGACTCGACTACTTTTAATGATTGTAACGACCCTCTGTGATTGATCATCGTTGTTTCCTAAGGATTGGTGACATGCAGTGGCAACACCGTGCTAGTAATGCAGGGGTTCAGCGTCGGGTGTTTGGTACAACGACGATAATGCAATTGGTGAAACTATCTTGAAACATCCACTCCGGTGGCTTGGACGTGTTCTACGAATGTCATCCCAGAGAATTCTACGTCGTGCATCATTTGCCGATACTGGGACTGGTTGGAAAAAGAGAGGTGGGTCGTATTTGACATGGTGTTACGGTATGAAAGCTGTACAGGGCTGGCTGTTCTGGCTTTACCCCTTCTAACTTAACTGCTTCCACCATTAGTATTTCGCTGTCATGCACCAATTTCTGTTCGTTATTGTTCCCTTTTAGCTTATACACACATTATATTCCTTATCTCTTCATTTTTCCATTGTTATTGTATGGCGCATATATATCCGGTGCCCCTTCGTACCAATATTTGTGTTCAAATAAATAAATAATAATCTTAATTATAAAATTAAAATTGGAAGTGCGCCTGTTGTTCTTCAGGACGCAAAAGACCATTTTTCAATGGATTTAAAGCCAGTAGAGATGAACTCAACTAAATGCTATAGTTGGGCATTATCCGTCTCTCTGGTAGCCAATAAAAACGCCCTTACACGTCGTCCGAAAGAAAATCGAAGCACACTGGCTATCTTGTGAGAGCTCTCAGTTGTCGAAATGTAACAGACAGATATCAAGTAACACACATTCAAGATTCCATGAAAGACTTTCTGCGCATGACCATGTTTACAAAGAAAACGCAGCCAGAGCCCACTACCATATCCCAGTGACTGAAGAAGACATTACTCGGATAGTCACTACTATACCCTTCGGAATGCTTGAGTTCTCGTGCTTGCAAGGTGTTCTTGGCAGTGAAGTACGAAAATTCCAAGAGGTTTATGGACAGTTTGTCTCGAGATATTCTATTCATGCAAATATACATAATGATCCTACTAATTATCAGTCCTAGCTTAAGATCACATAAATAGCATGTGACTGTCGTGTCAAACAGGCTGGACGTGAAGGAGCACCCGCAAGTGTGTTCATGAAATTATATTTCAAAGATTTCTCGAACACCATAGACTCGGACGAGACTGCACTGAGTAAAAATAAGTGGACACCACTAAGCAACATCCCATACCCATTCCTAAGCACAACCTAGTTGTTCCGATTTAATTAGCTTTTATTGTTAACTTATACTCAGCAGTGTGAAGTAACTTCATTCAAGAGGAAATCGAAAGGTTGTAAACTGACTTCTGGGGCTACTGGAGTTATAAAAAAGCCAAAGAATGAGTTATTCTAGGCCTTTGTGAAAAATTGTTTTGACAATATTTCCCACTGTCTCTGACTGAAAAAACCCCCAACAAAGCAGTTGAGCGTACTCCAAATCAGTTGACAACCAATAACTTCCATCCAAAAAAGACACTCAGGAATGTTAAACTCTACAATCGCTCATAAAGTTTCAAGATTTAGTATACAACTTGCGAACATTAGTCTCTAGCTGAGACAGTTACCTCCCCCTCTTGATCTACTGTGACCCGATCAAAGCAATGCCCCGACCTTCTGTCCCTAAAAAAGCATGACAAAATTATTGTTCAGTAATTTCTACGCTTCGCCCTCAATGATGAGAAAGTTACCATCAAACCGGTAAGTATAACTGTACCTACAGAATGATGTACTCAAGTAGGTTAGGGAGTTTATGTTGCGACAATAGTCACAAGTTTACTGCCGTACAGATTGACCCATGGAAAATCTTTCACAGACAGATGAGCATTTTCCTTGCCTTTTGTGCTGATGTAGCAGGCTATTTTTATTTATTTACTTACATGCGTATTCAGGTGAACAAAGCTTTCAACAGCCTTTCAACAGTAACTGATATCATAGCCGGACTAGTCAAAATCCTTCATTTACATGTTGGCCATTTTTAGGACACTTGTCATAACTACGACTGACAGTAGAGCTCAATATAAATCTGAGCTGTTCATCAACTTATCAGGCTTCCTAGGAGCTAAGAAGGTACGTTACGCCTTATATCACCATCGGGCCAACAGGTTGGTAGAACGTCTTTATCGCCACTTAAAACTGCACCAATATTACACACAAACCTTACTCAGGGGGCCTGAATTTTAGACATTAGTTGTGGCTGTGAATAAGAACTGCCGTCAAAACACTCCAGATTTGGCTGAAGCACTCCCACTCATGTTAATCGGTATTCGCAATACAGTGAAAGCCGATGTTAGATACACTACAGAACAACTCGTCTATGGAACGACAATCCTTCATCTTCAAAGATTATGGATCTAAACTATTACATATGGAGACTTACAAACGCCATGTGTTCAGTTAAATTTGTTTCGACTCTACAGCAGTCAACTGATGTTTCCATTAGACCTGACATACGAAATAGTCCACACGTTTTTGTACATCGTGATTCAATGCGACGACCTCTCAAAATGACATACGAAGAACTCTCCATAGTTCTTCATTGTAAACGTAAATACTATATTGTCCATAAAAACTAAACTAACAATAGCGTCTACATCGATCGTCTTAAGGCCGTGTACATAGAAGGGAGCCTTAATGGTGTTGATGTTCCTTCTGTACACTAGAGTGACGCTAGCTTCACAACTACAATAGTCAGCAGTGACGACGAAACTTTGCTGGTATCTGACAACGGTCCCAAAACAAAGATAAGGTTTCTGGGGCGCTTAAACGATTACTGAGAGTAGCACGCTGCATAAACTTTTGTTTTATTCCATTTGTTTATATTGTTGTGTCAAAAACAAAACACTTTGTTCAAATATGCTGATACACACGTATATTTTTCCTAAAATGTCCAGAAAAACATTATTATTATTATTATTCTGCAAAAAATTGTTTTTCATGCTATTGCACGTTGTTTATGCCCATGCGTACCAATTTTTTTTCCTTATTTGCCCTCTTTCTGTCATTACGCACGTGCGAGTGTACTATGACATGCACTTACAAATTCTTTTCCTTTTTTTGGGAATCCTTGAAAAAATGAAAATCCGATGAAAAATACGATGAATAGAAGTTTTCATTGTGCATTTGTTGTTGCCATATTGTACTGCATGTCCCCTTATATTAGGGAAGGACATATCTAGCTATCAGAATAGTGTTTACCAACGACGGGCTCCTTGGGTTTAAACTTCTGGCGCGCCACGTCTTAGGGTCATCTATATCCCACTAAAAGGTCAGGGGTTAGATGAATCTCCGAAATAGTTCTGTAGTTCCTCGATACTGATGCTGACCCCATTAGTTTTGTTGGACAGACCCTAGCTAAAGGCGCTCAGCCATGACCCAAATCACGAGTGGGCACACCATGCTGCGCATCCTATGCAACTGCTAGTCAGCTTAGACCAAAGGCTTCACAACATATATCGATAGCCTTTCAAATGTATTTTCGAACTCCTTCACTTTCGACTTCTGATTTGGATGGGTTGGTGTACTTCAACTAAAGATCGCCTACGTGTAAAGTTGTCAAACTCCGAATGCCTATGACATCTTAAGGTTTGTATGACTAAACAGATACGAGCTACATAAGCACTCGAAGATCTAGTCAGTTAGACGAAATTTTAAATAAAGTGTGACGACGTAAAAACCTAGATCTTCTTAGATTCGAAGAATTATTCAGCGTCACTTCACGAACACCTGAATATTTCATCTTATAAGAACATGGGAACACTAGCAGAATAGGTATTGATAGGCCTTAACATGCTTAGTTAGATGAAAATCCATCAATGTGGTAATAAGTCGTCGACCTGGGAAAGTAACCACAGGGTTGTCAGATAAAAAAAGAATAAACAAGCTGTTATCAAGACGGTTTACTAGACACAACAGATTTTTCAGCCCAACCTATATAGAGCTTCGTCTTCGCCCTAAAAATGCACTATACTCATACTAAAGTTTTGTCCGTCGAAAGTGCTTTTTGTGTGTGTGAGAAAGCGAGAACAAGAAACGAACGAAACAGTGTCCTTTTAAGTCTTGTCGTCATCATAAAAAAATGAAGCAGACAAAGAAAATGATACCAAAATAATGATAAACTTAAGTTGTGTTTTGTCACTGACTCTTCAGATCATTTCATGTTTGACCGTTATATTCGCTTTAAAACCATGGAAATGAAGTATTACATTCGACTCAGCATATTACCTTATTAAAGCTACTTCATGCTGTTTTCGGATTGCCCATCTCCATATTCTTCAGTCATTTCAACTGCCTCTGGGTAATCTGAGCATTTTTCTGAACTCGCGATGTCACAACACTGAGAGGCTGACCTGATAATTTCATATTTGAAACTTCTCTCTCGTACCACCTACTATGCCGCCTAGAAACACGAATGAGGCTGAAAAATAGAAGCGTGATTATGAAACAATGCGAAAAAATCTAAATAACACGTCTGTTTTCTCGAATTCTTTGCTATTTCTTTCAGTTTGACTGGAGCTTTACAGTGTTTTTAGCGCTTAATTACTATTATTTGACTAAATATACTCTAATTTTTAGGTCTACATTTCTTCCTTCCATACAAGTTATGCAGCCAACTTTAAAGTATTCTCATCTTCGTGCCTGATGACGTGGAAACATTTATTCTGAAAACCATCGTTGTTATTCAAGAAAAATAGTTCGGTCGTTAACACAAAACCACTCACAAACTACTCTTAAAATTCACAGTTGAAGAGGTTTTGGTTTGTTTTGTTGTGACACTAAACTAGCGTTTATATGAAAAGTAAACATTGGGCATAACTACGGGTGTGTATATGAAACATTTGTACTCCAGGAGGAAATAGAGGCGCTTAACCTTGTTTCATGGATCCAAGATCACGATTAATATTTTCCGCTGCTCAAACGTATTTCCAGCTGGACAGAATCAAACTGAATGAGCTTGAAAATGAGCGACATGTCGTTAGCTTTTTAGATTGCCTAAATATTTTTACTCTTGCTTGCTATCTCGGAAAAGACGGAAGTTTATTGTTTTTTAATGAAGTGAGTTCAAATTTGAAGGAATACTCATAGTAGATTTTACATCGTGACAACACAAACCAAATGCTCGTGTTCGTCAAATTACAACCAACCTACATAAATGAGGAAAATTACAAATCAAGCGTTATGGTTTGTTCAATTCCTGGTTCTCCGGTTCTTAGTTTCTACAACTTTATCAGCAAATTATTCGCGCCTTTGTTGCTAAAAGTAAGAGTGAATAAATTGTTTACCTCATAGGGTGATGATAAATCAATCTTACAAGACCCAAAGATACAGATAGCTCTCACCAATCTGGCTGCTGGATTGTCTGCCGCCGTTAGCAAGGGTGATGGTTCTGAAAACACGACAAGTAATTAATTTATGATAGAAATTATTATGCTAATAGTTTTATGAAAAAAAACCGCACATAGCTCATTAGAAAATCCATTATACGTTAACCGAACTAGTGTCAGACACTTAATATTCCTTTGCCAATGTATGCTTGTAAACAATCACGAGTTTTTAATCATTGCCTGTCACTAGCCATACAATCTTATGCGTCTTCAAACTATTTTTTTGAAACATTTATCATCGATGGGTGGAATAATTATCTGCTTATTTATGTAGCCAAAGAATATGACCCTTTTGTCGAACTCAAACAGTCACCTTGCCTTATTTAGATAATTTCTAGTTGTTCAAACGAATAAGCTTCCTTTGGATTTAATTCACATTTTCAAAAGTGACTAATTTCTTTTTCCAGTATACATCATCATCTAACTGTCGAACATGACTTTGGAAACCAGATTAAACATGTTTTAAAAATGCATATGTATTATAGATATATAAGGGAAAATATCAAGTGAAGAGTTTCATCCAAGGGAATCATGCCTATAGCTTATAATTTATAACCCAATGACCCACCCAGAGAGAACTTAATGCCTGGATATTTTTTGTGCGTAAAACATCCAATAAAGTTTTTTCACTTTCTTTAGACGTGAGTTTCTACAAAAGCCTCAGGAAGTATTTTACTTTCGTGGTATTTTTGTTTATACTTAGTCTATTTCCATACTATTACACGCTGTAAATGATGACTTTATCGAAATATATACCTCAAGTTTTATTAAGTGATATGACAGAGTTCATAAACAACGACGACAACAGAGATTTACATAAGCGTAGAATGAACTAAAATAGATGCCGGACAATGTTAGTGAAAAGCTAGTCAAAGTTTCATCTTTAGAGAAGAGTGGTGCGCTGGTGAAGTAATTCAGTAATTCACCCGAGATGTGACATGTAAAACTGCTTGCACGTTTTCTACTAAGTTTTGCGAGCGAATTCAGAGTTAAATGCTTGTTCATAAACAATGCTGATGCCAAAAAAAGTTCACCGCTATGAATAATTAGTGCAAAAAGTATTGTAATCGAAAACTATCAAGGATGTGTAGATCATCAATGTCAGCAATCTGTGTTGATGATTGGGTCTGCTTAGGTCGGACGAAAATGTTGTGACCTAGCTCATGTCAAAGGTTCCACTCATAGTTAATACTTTACTTGGATTGTTTTATCGCTATAACTCTGTGGCTAGCTATAATAAACGCTCTCAATAAGCAACAGCATATATTAATATTGAAAGTAATGAAAAGTACAAGGCAGAACCACTGCCACATGCCTATATCCATGACATACAATCGGTTGATACACGTGTTTACCCTTGATCTTGAATAAGATCGGTAAATTGTTCGACATTCAGTGACCTAACTGACATATGATTTGGCCAGGGCCCAGGAACATTTCAATGGGCCTACATGTATTTTGCCAGTAACATATTTATAATGTTTGGAGTACACGGAAGGCTCCTTGAGCATATTTATGCCCAGGTTTATCAACATAAATATTATGATAATAAATATACTTTTTGTTATATCCCAGTGAGTAGAAAAATTATATCTATTACGTTTCTACCCATTCAGATATAAAAAAGTTTTATTATTAATTTTCGATCAACTGCTCAGTTTATTTGGAACTATCGAGACCATTTTTAGCACTGACACCTATAAACTCATCAATAATTATTATGGCACTAATTTAGCCTATTACTTGTCCCACAAAAATATCCTCGGTACACTGGTAAGATTATTTATATAAATTTCTGGAGATATTTTTGTAGCGTTTCATCCCGAGAAATATTTAAAATCCAACCCGTTTATTTGCAGATACGTGAAATACATCATTTTATTCGTAAAAGCTTACCAACAAAAACCTTAGAATACTAGATTAAGTTCAAAATTTGTGTATGACACACTGAATTGTTAAGGTGAGTGGCATTTCTAGTCACCACATAATGGAGTCACCAAAAAACCTGAAAATTAGCTTTGAATTCTCACTAATTTAGTAACACTTTCAGTGTGATACTCATATTTATACTTAGGCTGGATCATAAGATAGTCTTATCTGGCCTTGTTATTTATATTTTATCTAGGCATTTTCACGCTCATGGATGAAGTTAATTATTGGCGCAACCAATCAAGATGCTGTTCAAACAATAATATAGATGAGATGAAGCAGTGTGAGTTGTTCGCATCCCTTCTGGAAGGTCCAGCCAAAGAATGCAATCGTATTGAGTCTTCATCCCAGTCGGCCTTGGATTCAAAGATTGACTCATTAGGGTTGTCTACTCATTGTTCTAATTCCACTCAAAAACAGCCTTCTTTTGGAGTTTTTCTAACAGATTTAATTGACATTCTTGACTCGCTTTTAATAGACACGTTGGACGAACTATGGAGGTGCACCGATTCAAGGGTAACACAACCTTATCCAGAGCACAGGATGCGCCAACTTATTGAAAGTTTGAGTTACTGGACAATACGCATGATCCAAAGTTTTCTGGGAAGTGTTCACACGTTGTCAGAGAAAACCAAAATATCCATCTCAAGTTTATGGATCTTGCCTTTTGATGAAGTGAGCAGATTAAAACTGAACAAACCACATTTCATTAATACTAGAAATCTTCTGGTCACAAAAATATAGTGATTAATTTAGTTCCTTGGTTGTCAAGTGATAACAGAAAGTATCACACATCTTACTTCTATATCTACCACTTACCACGTCTTACGAACGGCATAAAAAAAACAAACTTTCAAGTTATTTTATTTTTGATGAAAATGTGAAGGTTTAAATGAAGTGTTTTCTTTATGTACTAAATTAGTTCAGGGTCATTTTACATGTTGATATTAAATCATGAATAGGTATATTCTTAAACCAAGACAATATGTAGTTCGAAGACCTACAAATATCTTTTAAATGACCATCGTGAAAAAGAATATCAACCTTGTCAGTAAATGTGCATAGTATTTTCAGGTTTTAAACTTATTTGGTGATATTTGTAAATTTATCCACATGACTATTGTGATAAAGGCTAAAAATGATGGATATTCATTAAACTACTCATTAGTAGTTTCGATACACAAATAACATTTTCTGCTCTGCAAGTAGGTACTTTCTACTCTTAGATATAGATGTTCAGCTACAAAGTTTGGCAAAATTAAACTTCAAACAATATGAAAGGTTTACTATATGACTTCAAGTGTTTTTAGTCGAAAAATATCAGATAGCTAGTTAATAAGTATTTTTTTCTTTGTGTTTCTAAAAATTGACTCTGTTTGCGATTGAATTCTAAGTAAATCTTGTCGTTAATATTTTAATTTCAGATCTATGTATGTGATGTTTATAGGACATGTTATTCAACATGATCTGTGTCACTTAGTTTTCTGTTGCAGTCATATTATCTGGACAAGAAAATGTTTGAAGGAGTGTCTGGAAACTGAAGTGTTTCGGTAATAAAATTTGTTTTACGTTACGGCGAACAGTCCTAAGATAATTATTGAAATCGTGAACAGATATAAGTAAGACGATCGCTGAAAACCAGGAAGTATTGGAGAGCTTTTCTATCTTGGGATGAGACTACTGAGAATTTCGGGTCTACTACCCCACCAGAGATCAAACTCAGGACATTAGGTCTTGCAGAATGAGCCTAACTTTTAGACCACTTATTAACGTTCGATGATTTACATTTCTAGTTTCCACCAGTTCGCAATACTGTGAAACCATCTTCCATCGTTTTCGGTCGATGAATAACTTACACCCGATCTGACTAAACTCCACTGTCCGCAGATTCTCATCAGAATTAACCACACGATATTTATCTCTGTGCGGGGTTTTGAAGATTATGGAAAGTTAAAAGTATAAACAACTGGATAACGGCTCAATAGTTTACAGGTTTAGCTCTCTCTGTTAGAGCCCTAGGTCTTGGATTTGATCCCTAGTTGGGTCTTTTGTGTGAAATTATGATGAGTTCCATGCACGAATGAAACAGCTGTCAAGTATTTTCCGGTTTTATTGATCATGTAAATTAAAACGGTTTGTAATCTATCAATGCTGGTAGTTACCCTTTGTTTCATCTGTTGAATTTCAATAGCACTCAATAATATCAGCAAAACACTATACTGATAATCTTTTTTGTTACAAATCACTGTATATCACCTATAATAATGATCAGTACTCTCGAACCAAATCTTGGTTATGTAAAAAGAAAATGAATGTTTTCATTGATTAAAATCGAGCTCATTTAGAATATACTTGTGAACATTCAGTGCAGAGTATTACAGAATTATGCAAATCTTTAATTGTTCATCTCAGTCAGCAGTTCATGTTGCATGACTAACCTGATTAAACTATCAGTGTCGATTATAGCGTTAGTTAAATCACAAATTTTGCTTTCAAAGGAAACTATATGATTTTACCTAGTAATGAAAAAACTCATTAAAATCTTATCAATAGTTATTTTTGGTCTTAAAGTATCAGTAATTGGTCGGAGACCATACCACGTTGAAAGCACCGGTTCTCGTCCGATCACCGTAGTTAAGCAACGTTGGGACCGGTCAGTACTTGCATTGGGTACAATAATATGCTTGAAAATGTTTAGCTTAGGAGAATGGATGAGTTCAGATACTTTACTGATGAGTTCTGTTTCAAATTACTTACATGACTAGCAGTATTTGAATCAAATTAAATAGTGATACAAGTCCTCTTTGTTGATTTTTGTACGGCATATGTATATGGTAAGGTTTTATGAAACAAGGGGGGGAACATTTTAAACTTCTTAAACTAGTTACTTTTATCTTCTTTAATGGATTGTGTAATTTTTCTTAATTTATCTTTTTGTTCATTATAATGATTAGGTTAAACAGGCTATTCAATTAAGCATTGAAGCATGTGAACGATGGATAAAATCTACTGATTTGTTAACTCAACAATTATGGCCACGTTATACACCACATCCATGGAATGGTCCATTACCGAATTTGGCATATCTAATCCAGTTTAAAAATCGATTGAATGAAGTAAGGGATTTTGGAAAACTAAATTGCTCCTAGTCAGTGTTCAAAATAATCGATAAAATGAAAATCATATATAACTTGTTATTTAATGACTTTCTCTTTCGTAGGTACATTCCAATGTTATGTGTGTATGTATTTCACCAACAAGAAAAATATCCATATAAACAAACATCTGAAAAGAGATAAAGTTTACTTTTCCCACAATACCTGAATATATTCTCAATGCATTCATCAAGGGTTTCAAAGCCGTTCAGGTTTATATGAAACCTTGATAAACAAACATCTGGTTCTCTTTTCTTCTTAAACATACAATAGCTTTATTCGACTTGGTAAACTACTGAGAATTCTTAAGTCCTCAAATAATAAAGACAGAGTTATCGAAGAAACATCTTAGGCAGAATTCACTCTAAACTGTGTTAGTATTAAACAGTACCCTGGAATTCTCTGAAAATCTGTTTAATAGTTCAGTTAAATGTACCTACATTGAAGAGACTTGCTTTAAGTGAAATAAATTCTGTTGAGTTGAATTTTGTTAAGCGATGACGAATCACTGTTAAGCAGCAACTTTCAATAAAAGACTTTCAAAAAACGGATAGAAAATGAGGAATTTATCTAATCAAAGTTGGTGTTCACGTACGATCGATTCACAGCTGATTTGAGAGAAAACGTAATAACTAAGGGGCTACAACAACGGGACTACTAAGAAGTCTCTTATTTGTGGTTGTGGTAAACAAATGACTTGTGGAGCTTGTGTAGACTACATTGATGATGTTGTCTTTCAGTATTATATATATGTTGGAGGGAGAAGTCTGCTAGAAGAGGAACTTTTTTCTCTCGATCCAGATTGAAACTAAAGCAAATTATGAAAATTGTTGCGAACTATATAATAAAAGCATCAGTAACACTGGCTGCAGCTGGGTACTACAATATATACGGATAATTGGAGAGCGTACAGATGCCTACATAAAATTGGTTATGTGCATTGTGTCGTTATCCACAAGCAGCTTTTTGTGAACCCAACAACCGGAGTGCACACAAACAATACTGGAGCTATGTGGTCGATGCTGAAAGAGTTTTTGCGACTTTATCATGACTCCAGAGATCAACTATTATGGAGCCATATGGATGAGTTCCTCTACCGTATAAATTACGATTCTAGAACCTCTGAAACTCTTTCTAACCTTGACAAGTTTTTGAGCCATGCAAAAGAAGTGTATCCCCTTAATATTTTGGTTTTGTATCATGTATCTTTACTTTATGCTAACTTTCCCCTGATTAGCTAATATTTATCAAAGTCATTTACGATTCGTTCTCAAAGGTCGTCCATAACATATAATCTCGCCGCTTAATTTCTTCTTGTTTTCTCTTAAACTTAGATTCTTAACTTACGTGGTTTATACGAACAATTATATTATTTTACAACACCTATTGAACATAATCAATTCAAAATGGATTCTGGATTACATAATATCATATTTAATACATTAGAATTTGACAATATAAAAGAAGATATAATATCACCTATATTAAAACAATTTATTAATCCATTAGCTTATAATCCTTATACAATTGAACAATGGCAATCTGTTATACAATTAATTGATACACGTCTTCAACCAATTGAAGAATGTGCAACTAATAGATTTCGAACAAAAATATTAAGCTTATCAAATAGAGTTGATTGTAGGTTTGCAAATTATGATTAATGTTATTATTATTATTATTATTACTGGTAGTAGTAGTATTGGTAATAGTAGTACTAGTAGTAGTATTGGTAGTAGTAGTATTGGTAGTAGTAGTATTGGTAGTAGTAGTACTGGTAGTAGTAGTAGTATTGGTAGTAGTAGTAGTAGTATCAAATCTTTTGATGTAGGTTTGTTCTCTGAGTTGGATGGTTTGGTCGTGGAGCTTTCATCGTCCTTCTGAACGACATCATCAGCACAAACTTCGGGTTTGAAGTGAAGTGTTTGAATTTCTCCACATGTGATTCACAGCTTGTCCTGTGCACCTTGATGTTGATTGGTTCTTGTTGACCTTAAATCTGTCATTGTTTATTTCTTTGTTTTGGTTGTATCTCCTATCGGTTTGATTTTTGTTCCTATGTTTCTGCATAATTTTCTTGATTGGTTGAAGTTTGTGCTGATGATGTCGTTCAGAAGGACGATGAAAGCTCCACGACCAAACCATCCAGTTCAGAGAACAAACCTACATCAGAATCACCCACCTGAGCTAAAAATCTTCTCCATCATCTCAGTATCAAATATTATTATGCATCATGATAAACGTAACCTTTAAATTTAGTGTAACGAGAAAATGAATCATTTCCGGACCTGGGATATAATAAGCTAAAAAAGGATAGTATTACAATTCAAAAACAGGATAATACGAATACTAGACTGGATTATATAAGAACTTTCGTCTAAATTTGGTCAAATAGTTTTACAGTATTTGAGTACCGAGTTTATGACAATGAAGAGGAAGAATGCATTTGTAAAATCTCAGCGAATGAATAGGAAATAAATCTAAAGTTTCGCCTGGCAATCTGGTCCAAACTTTTTCAAGGAAATTTAATCAAGCATGACTTTTGAGCGAACGATTAAGAAACTCGCTCAGGCAGTAGTTTATTCAATAAAATACAGTGAATCGATACAACGAAGCCAGGAGTAGAAATCAACTTTTTACAAATAGCACTAGACTATATATTAGTTTATTTAGAGAAGTCTATTTACTCAGTGGCCAAACACATGGCAAATCAAAACTATACAAAGTGTTCACTAAATCACTTAATTTATGAGTGCATAATGAACTGATTCAAAAGGATAGGTCACAGTGGTCGCCCCGAATAGATGTAAACATTCTATTATTTTCATTGGGTAACCGACAAAAGATTCAGTCAAAAAAACTTGACTGACGTTTTCGTTAAAAGTATACTCTAGTGACAGCCTTGTATGAACCAATCAAAATTAAGGTAGCCCCTTATATAACTTTGCGCGAAATTAAAAGTTTAGTGCTAGATAACTTGTGCGTTATGATTAATGAGGTAAAAATTAACAATATTTGGTTATTAAGATGCTTGTAATTGATAGAAAAAATTATCTACTATGCAGCCAAATAGTGAATATGATATGGTGCTTAGACTAGAATACAAGAGATACCTGTTCTTAATGCAGATTATATGTTCACAAACCTGATGTGAATTAATTCACAGTCAAATGTATTTCTGTAGCTAGATAGTATTCTCTCATTCTAATTCCTGACTCCAAATTTTAATCCCAAAGTTATTAAATTTGTTAATGAAAGTGTGGCAATGCACCATTATATTATAACCGATGCTGGTTCATTCATGATGAATACGCTAAACCTAATACATTATCCTAACACATAATTTTAGTTAATTTCTTACCATCTGGCACTAACTTCCTTAATATGTAGTTGATGTCAGTTGGTGATGAAAAGTGTATAGGGTTATAATCTTAACTCCCAACAATTACCCAACTCTTAATATGTAAACTTGACCTTTGGTCTTTACGAGGAAGAGTAATTTAACATGTAAAGGATTACTTATCATATTCAAATCAGCATTCCACTGTAATTTTATTTCTAATTGCTAAATAATGAAATAACATTTCTTGGTTTATTGATAAGTTGCTCGAGGTCGCCAACACAGTTGACCCAGATAGATCAAATTCGTCAACATAGTGTACATTTTCATTGAGATCATGAATCGATCTAAGTTAAACTACCAATGAGAACCTGGGAGGACTGGATGGACATTTTGTTCCAGTCTGAGAGTCTTCAGAATCGAGCATCCATTATCCGTCATGCGAGAATCGAACCGAGGGCCCTGGGCCTCACTTGCGAACACCTAACCTCTAGACTACTGAGTCAACATCTAACGGTGTTAATGTGAAACTTCAACCAATCCATGATATTGCGACCATCTTCAATGGCCTTCGGTGGGTAATTGCCCCACACCTGACATGATTAGACTTGTACACCACTGGATGGCGGCTTAGTGTTCTATAGGTTAGGCATTCGCACGAAGCCGAGGGTTTCAAGTTATAGTCACGCACGTGGGATTATGGGAGGGGTACTACTGAGGAGTTCTATACTGGGACGAAACGGCCGTCCAGTGCTTCTAGGTTTTTAATGGTAGTCTAACACTGGTCGGTTCATGATCTCAAGAAGAAACTCAACAATCATCTCAACCCTACACTGATAATACTATTTTACCCATTTTTTCTGGTCGTTAATTTATATTTTTTGAAATAATATATTACTTTCATACTAAATTAGTAATACGGGATGAATACAGAAAAATCATTTCTATCACTATGGCACGCTTCGCTTATTTCATTGAAATCATGAGTTATTATAACTGAAACTGTAGTTAACTCTCTGCATCAGTTTTCCTTTGATATCATCGTCACCATGACTAATTTTTGTTAAGATCTCAAAAATCTCATTGTTCTACTATTATACTATTTAAATATTTGATAGACATCATCAGCAGAACAGTCACAAAATCACGTAAATAACTGGATCGTAAGCTCAAATCCAACCTTAACAATCAATCTTGAATAAAATGAACATTCGATAAACCTCAATTTAGATAGATTGAAGTGGTACGACACAACGGATTGAATTTTACTCAACTTATGATGAAGTGTGATGATTCAGTCTACCTGGTTGAACCAGTTCAGAAAATGAAGAACTGATTGACTGAGTTTTATTTTTAATAATATTTTCTTAAATATCGTTTGAAGTTAGACATTAACACCGTTGGATGCCGGCTCAGTGGTCTATCGGCTAAGTGCTCTGGCGCGAGACTGGTAGGTCATGGGTTCGAATCCCGTGAGTGCGGGATCGTGGATGCGCACTTCTGAGGAGTCCCATGATAGGACGAAACGGCCGTCCAGTGCCTCCAGGTTTTCCATGGTGGTCTAGCTTCAATTGACTCACGCTTTCCACTATTAGATAAAATTGTTATAAATATGTAATTACTTGCATTGCTGACCTAGTATTTACTGTTCCTTTACCCTTCATGTATTCATATAAAGCAGTAAATTAACATCTTGTCTTTTCCCTGTTCTTCAGCTTCTGGTATTACTTATTCCAGTCGAATTGTTTCAAATCAAATTTTGATGGAATTTCGAAAATTCCAATATTTAATTCATCGTCCTATTGCAGCAAAAATTTTACAATCAGAAAGAGAATTACTCCTTGGTTATTTGGAAGTTTCATTGAAAGAGGTAATATTATCATGATTATTAGTATTTTTTTACATCTAGGTAGAATCTATAACTAGTTTAAGGTTGATTATAAAGATAATTAACACCACGAGTTGATTTTAACCACAAACCGTTTTAAATCTTGAAGGATAAAACCTTTATTCTGTATTAGTATAGGACTCTACAGTACTGCACACCCACGACCTCATGAGGAATTGAATCCAGTATCATGGTTTTTACAGTGACAACTATAGACTGTTGAGTTAGGGTCTATTGAGATGTTTTTGTAACTTCAGTCGATTGTCGATGTTACGTGACCTCCATCTGTTTATTACTGGTATCAGCTAGGACATAACTATAACCTAACAATCATGACTCCTCACTAGAAGTTCGAAAATTCTTCTGGAAGTAACAGAGTATTATTACGTAAAACCTCAGAAAGATACATACTGGTCATGCAGCACAGGAATAGAAAAAAGACAGAAATGAAATGAAATAAGAAGAATATACAAGAATTGTAAACAAAAAAATGAGGAAAATAGCAGAATTTCTTAAATCTAAATGAAAGATAAATAGTAGGGAGGTTGGATCTATGTAATTATGACCAATACTGACTTACGTAATCTACATTATCCCAACCATAAATTCGTAATATACCAATGATTCTAATTAGATACATCACATCCTAATATCTATAGTCCGCTAGTCATAAGAACAATGAACGTAGTTTAATTACCCATGTTCCTTATGTTGCTGTACATCAAATCATCAAAGCTAGAGAAAATTTGCTTGCTGAAATTGAAAGGAGTTGAAGTGATGGTGTTAATAGTGGAAACAAATCAACTATAAAATTTATAATCGGTAAACAATAAATGAAGTCGAGGAATGAAGAATATGATAAAAAAAATGATTACATCAGCATTACTTACTTACTTATTTACGCCTGTTACTCACGGTGGAGCATAGGCCACCGACCAGAATTCTCCAACCCAATCTGTCCTGGACCTTCCTTTCTAGCTCTATCCAATTTTTGTTCATTCTTCTCATGTCTATCTCCATTTCTTAGCGTAATGTGTTGTTTGGTCCTCCTTTTCTCCTCTAGCCTTGAGGATTCCAGGTAAGGGCTTGCCTTGTGACTCATTTGGGTGCTTTCCTCAATGTGTGTCCTATCCACTTCCAGCGCTTATTCCTGATTTCTTCCTCCGCTGGAATCAGCATTAGTGAATGAAATTAATTTTGAGCTATTTCACCTTTTAATTTCAACCATTTACTATTACTATCACATAGACTCTAACTAGAAATTAAAATATTCTAGCACTCCTCACTCCAAAAGTCAATAATTTCATGAACGAATGACTTACTTATGGTACACCTAGATACCATACAACCCACTTTTATGGTGGTTAATAGACAGTTTAAACGAAAATTAAATGTCATATAGTTGAAATCATGAGTCAATTGAAGCTAGATCACCATGGAAAACCTGGAAGCACTGGACGGCCGTTTCGTCCTATTGTGGGACTCCTCAGCAGTGCTCATCCACGATCCCGCCTCGCAAGATCTAGCTTCAATTGACTCATGATTTCAACTATATAAAATTACTATAATATCCACAAAACCTCCTTCTGATAATTATCATATGCTCACTAGTGATTGGCTCCATGAGGTGATTCCTGGAGTTCTAGTGAGAAGCAGTAACCAGTGGAGTTCAACCAGGTCTGTTGGGAGATATCAACTCACTGAAGACATTGGTGAATGGTTGCTCAATTTCGTGGATTGGTTGAAGTTAGACACTAACACCGTTGGATGCTGGCTGAGTGGTCTCGTGGTTAAGCGCTCGCGCACGAGACTGATAGGTCCTATGTTTGAATCTCGTGGGGCGGGATCGTGGATGTGCACTGCTGAGGAGTCTCGCAATAGGACGAAACGGTCGTCTAATGCTTCTAGGTTTTCCATGTTGGTCTAGCTTCAATTGACTCATGATTTCATCTATATAAAATTACTAAAATCTCCACAAAACCCCCTTCTGAAAATTAAATGTCTTGGACATAATATCTTTAGTAAGACCATGCATTACTCCTGTCAATTTTATTAATTATCCATAGAGTTTTACAATGAGGATAGATTGATCAATAACATTAATGTTGAGATGGTTGTCATACAATTCCTAATCTGTTTTCTTATTTAGTATCATGAAGAATTTTTAGCTAAGTCAAGTACTGCTAACTCAAATTGGCATTGTCAACAAGAACAATCACAAAAAAGACCTTTAAAAATTATAGCTAAAAATATTTCAGATTGCATAAATCAAATGCTCTGGGGAGGACAGCTGAAAAGTCGTATACAAGAGGAACTTACACTTGTAAAATTTCTTCTGTCTGATTTACAAGGTTTCAGTGCATATGAACAGGTAATTAAATGTTATTTAACTTGAACAAATACATAAACAAAGCATTATTGTCGGCTTTTGTAGTTAAAATACGGAAATAAACTCAACTAAAAACGATTAAGAATCAGGAAGGATTGGACGGCCGTCTCGTACTAGTATGAGATTCCTTAACAGTGTGCTTCGTGTTGACTAATTTCGGGAGGTGGTTCCAAAAGTTCTAGTAAAACTCATAACCAGTGAAGTTCAACCATTTTGAGTATGAAGCGGTTACCCACCAATAACATTGGAAGTTGGTTGTGCAATATTATAGATTTACTGAAGTTAGACGTGTACACCATTCGGTGCTGACTCAGTGGTCTAGAGGTTAAGCGATCGCTTACTGGACCAAAGATCCTGGGTTCAGTCTCTGGTGGTATCGTGCATGGAACTACTGAGTAATCTCATTCTAGGATTAAATAGCTATTTAATGTTTCTTGGTTTTCAATGGTTGTTTAACTAAGAACAATCGGTGATGAGTTATAAAGTTCAACGTACTCCAAAAATCTCCTTTATGGAATTACTATCATCCTTCTTAAAGTTTTATGTTTATTAGTTTTCAAAATTTATTTAATATTTAAATGGTCAACCCTTGATTAATATAAACATAAATTAAATGACTAACTACTCATAACTGAAGATTATTTGACAAATGTTTTGTTTGATGGTGAAACGTTGCAAGAGCGAGTAATTTTAAATTTATGCAAGAATACATTTATGAACCTTTAGATTTTACTGTCAGAAGTGACAAAAGAGTACAACTATTACTACCACTTATCTCATTGTCACCAAGTATCACAGATAAAAAGTTGTTCTAACTTACAGAAAATAGCCAAGCCATACAACTCTACAGATCATGTGAAATTTGTTCTGATAGTCCTGTCCTAATGACGTTGTCCACTGGTTTTGTTCTAGTGAAGTGGTAGACTAGATTGATGACTTTCTTCAGACAAATTAAGTTCTTCTTCAAAGCAAACAATCCCTTAAAGGAACATTCTTTGGAGTTCCTGTAACGTTTTACACATATGAACTATTTCATTTTTTTATTACTTGAGGAAATAGTCAAGTTTGTTTTTGAATATTTTTCAGGAAGCTCTTAGTTTAATTGAACAAATTGAAGACTGGCACAATGAACAATTTCAAGCATGGTCACGTGATAGACTTTCATCACTTTCGACAACAAAAGAATCAAATCATTCTTCATTAGCATTTGATCCAAATGGTCCCCTATTGAATTTATCTACAGTTGATGGTCATTTAGAAGTTGGATTCCCTGATGGTTTAGTGCAATTACAACGAGAAGTGAGACTATTGTCTGGATTAGGCTATCCAATACCTTATAAACTAATAGAAGCTACAAATCAAGCTGAAAAGATATCACAATATGCAGTAATGTTGAGACAGGTAATTAGTTTGATAGATAGCTAGAAAAATGTAAAAATCTAGTAACTGAAGTGTTTTATGGTAAATTTTGTAATATATTCCTCCCTGCTCATTTAAAAGTTAGATATACCTGAGTCAAAGAAAACTTTTAAATAGATTTCAACAAACTGTAGGTATTTTTTCGTAGGAATATAACTAAAAGTCAGGATTTCATAAAAGAAAAGCTGTACTATACCCAAGAATGTCTTCGTCATAACATTGTACTAACAAGCGTCGGATGCAAAGCAACAAAAAACTATCCAATCTGGTGGAGAATAGCTGAGAAAACATAATGAAACCACCTAGTCCAGAGAACGGAATTCCGCCATAGCCATCTACTTGAGCTACAAATTATCTTCACCAGTAGGAAACTTATTTCAATCTCCATGATATATAAACACTCTCAGAGGTGGCTCATCAGCATGACAAATCGAAGTACATTTATTACTCAATAAATAATTAGTGTGAAATGGTTTCCATAGTGGATTTGAGTAAATTTGTAGTCATATATCTACAAAGTGTATATTTAAAAGTCTACAATAATCAAAGAACCTATTGTTTACTAGCTTGTATTTGAAGATAAGAATGTTGTAGCGACAACTAACAGAAGATTAAAGATCACACTAACCCAAACGTTTCTTGAAGTCAAGTTGATTATGTTTTACAAGGCAATATGCTCTTTAATGGAGTCAAAGATCTATAGGTATCCCTGTCAGGTGACCGCAAACTGAATATACAAACTAACATCGATTTGCTAAAACATCTATGTCAGTAGAATGGAAAGAAAGCCCTACGTTCAATTCCAAAAATAAATGCCAAAACGTCTTAGGTCGATGGGATTAAGTGTTATTTATGTATTTTAGAGAAAACAATTGCAAATCCTTCTTTTTCATCATGAGATCATCGTAAATTTATTACATCATTCCTACAACTCTTTCCCATATTTTTGATTGGGTCATTTCTTTGAAATTCGTAGTTTCATTGTTAACTGACTGATCACAACTTATATTATTCTTAATTACGATTAATTTGTGTTCGATTACTCCATTACGTAATCAATTAATTGTTTTCTCATCAGAATCTCTTGTTGTCATGTCTAATCATCTAGATCTCTAACATACGGACATATTTATTCAATCTCACTATATTTATTCGAATCATCACTCCATCATGCTGATATACATATTCACATCTAACCAATCTTACTGTTATTTGTTTTAATTTTATGATAGTTTTGAGTTTACAATATACTGAAAGTTACTTACTTACTTACTGACGCCTGTTACTCCCAATGGAGCATAGGCTGCCGACCAGAATTCTCCAACCCAATCTGTCCTGGACCTTCCTTTCTAGTTCTATCCAACTTTTGTTCATTCTTCTCATATCTATCTTCATTTCTTAGCGTAATGTGTTCTTTGGTCTTCCTTTCTTCCTCTGGCCTTCAGGATTCCAAGTGAGGGCTTGCCTTGTGACTCATTTGGGTGCTTTCCTCAATGTGTGTCCGATCCACTTCCAGCGCTTATTCCTGATTTCTTCCTCCACTGAAATCTGGTTTGTTCTCTCCCACAGTAGGCTGTTGCTGATAGTGTCTGGCCAACGGATCCGGAGTATTTCGCGTAGACAACTGTTAATAAACACTTGTATCTTCTGGATGATGGCTTTCGTAGTTCTCCACGTCTCCGCTCCATACAATAGAACTGTCTTGACATTTGCATTGAAAATTCTGACTTTGGTGTTGGTTGACAATTGTTTTGAGATATTATGAGTTGTAAGCAACTGATGAGAACCTACAGAAATAAAATGAATTCATAGTCAAATTCTACTCAATTCCTTATTCTTACTCTTTTCAAGATGATAAAGGAAACTAAATATATGAATTTGTCTGTGTATCTAACTATTTCCTCGAGAGGTAATAATAACTGACTAAGTGGCACAGGATTCGAACTGACAACTCGCTGGTTGTAAACCAAATAATCTTGATCGCTAAACCAGTGTTACGTATTCAAGTTATTACTTACTTACTTACTTACGCCTGTTACCCCTCGTCGAGGAGCATAGGCCGCTCACCAGCATTCAAGTTATTAATAACATATAAATACTTGATAATAATAATGATATCTGTTTATTTTGTTTATGTAATTACAGGTGGCTCATTTCTATAATTCTATTGACAGTGAAATGTTACCATTTCAAAAACCTTTAATGCTTAATTCAGCTTTAGCTTTTGAACGTTTAATTAAATCATATAATTGTAAACATAATGGTACTAAAGAAAATTTGTTGAATACAATGACATGGAATCAAACTGAAGAAATACAACCATATATACAACAATTACAGAAAGCAACTAAACAATTAATAATGGAAAATCGTCGTCTACGTAAAGTACACTATATGATTATAGAAAGAGTAAGCTAAAAAATAATGATAATAGTTATTATTTTTCATATATTTATTTAATAGGTCCTGGGTTGGAATCTCGCGAGGCGGGATCGTGGATGCTCACTGCTGAGGAGTCTCATAATAGGATGAAACGGCCGTCCAGTGCTTCCAGGTTTTCCATGGTGATCTAGCTTCAATTGACTCATTAATTCAACTATAAAATTACCACAATTTCCATAATCCCTCATTCTGATAATCATCATGTGCTCAATAGTGACTGACTTCATGAGATATTTCTTGGAGTTCTAGTGGGAAGCTGTGACCAATGGAGTTCAATCGTGTCTGTTGTAAAGACAATGGTGGACGGTCACGCAATATCATGGATTGGTTGAAGTTAGACGTTGACACCGTTGGATATCGGCTCTGTTTTAGAGGTTAAGCCTTGTTAAGTTCGAATCTCGCGAGGCGGGATCGTGGATGCGCATTGATGAGGAGTTCCATAATAGAATGAAACGGCCGTCCAGTGCTTCCAGGTTTTCCATGGTGGTCTAGCTTCAAATGATTCATGATCTCAACTATTGAAATCTTTAATTATTTGAAAAAAACGTTTTAAAGTGTTTTGTCTCATAGATCTTGAATGTGATAGACAAATGGTGTGTATATTTGTTTATATTTCATGATCAACTGTCAGTAATTCATTTTTGAATTTCTTAAATTAATCCACTACAATATTGACGCATATTCTTTGATTTGTAATTACCCTCTCATGTTGTTGATGATATTTAAAGTTGCTTTACAGAAGAGCAGAATGACTAATGACCATATGAATATTCATAGAATCCTTTCTCTTCATTTAGTAATTCTAACAAAAGTATGGAAAGTTGAAAATGTAACCTGAATTTCTGTTGCTACTGTACACGATCTGTGTATAACTGACTTCTAGCTATTTGTGCTCTAAGCAATCAGTATGTAGCTCAAAAATCAAGGTTTACAATCTTTCGAGTTGTACAGAGTTTCACACAATCATTTACTTTGTAATGGTTTGAATCATCCTGTTGTTGAGATTTTAACTGGATTCTGATCAACCTTAGTTAGAATATATGTATCCTGTGAGGAATACCTCGGTATAACCATTATATCTCACGTTTATATAGGACCGAAGGTACAAACACATGACAAATCCTAAGTAGAATGAAACGTGGGTCCATTGTTAGTCACATTCTGTCTATTCTACCTTTCAAAGTATCATTTTTTTTCTTTGGAGGTTTCTTCATGTTTTTCATTTAGCATTGCTCTATTGTACTTTAAAAAAGCATGTCTTTTCCTGGTTTAAATCTCAGTATTCTCTTTACTCATTAGACCACCACTTTATCAAGCAGTCTAATTATATTATCATTATTACTCCAACTTTGTACAACTTGATTGACAATTCATTCTCATCAGAAGTTATTTTCGATCAATTATAGATTATCAAACTATTGGATATTGATTTACTACGTAATCAATCTAAATGGAGAAATGAATTGAATGAAATGCGATATCAATTATCTGAAATTGCTACCAATGGTGGCTATCCAGCTGATCATATGGCACCATGGAGAGCATTTCTAGATCATCAATTATATAAAGTATTGGAATATCAGTATAGAAAAGGATTAGAAGAAATTAGTGAACGAATACCTGAAATGCGTGTTGATATGGTTTATATACAATCATGTTTAGCATTTCGACCACCATTTGAAGAAGTAAGTTGACTTTTTACAAGTACATTCGATAAAAGTACATTGAAGGTATAATGATTAAGATTCATGGAATTTTGTAAAACTCAATCGATATATAAACACTTATGTTTAATGTGGTTATCTCTTGTACTTCCAATATATAACTCAATGAAGTTATCTAAGACCTTAATACACAGTCTATTAAATAAATAGGAAAACTGAGATCATCAAAAGTTTATTTTACAAAACACAGGGGACAAAAAC
The DNA here is from genome assembly GCF_000237925.1 of Schistosoma mansoni. Lineage (NCBI taxonomy): Eukaryota > Metazoa > Platyhelminthes > Trematoda > Strigeidida > Schistosomatidae > Schistosoma > Schistosoma mansoni. The sequence goes on from NW_017386050.1 coordinate 187,627, forward strand.
CTTATGCTCTTAAAGAATCCCTTCATTTGTGACAATACACTTGTTTCCATTCCGTTTCCATAATTTAAAACATTTCCCTAAATCCTCAGAAGTCAGGTACCTTATCTGTCTCGTCCATAAACAGTTTTTCAAACCAATTTTCCGGAATACAATTCGTGAACAATTGTCTGGACAATGAATCGCCGAACAGTGAGTGTGAGTAATGTTTCTTTAATGTACTAGATAAACCGTTGTCCTAAGTTTGGATCATTCTTTCAGTCTTTACAACACTCACTGAAACATCTGATTTATACAAAAGGAACTGCTTTTTGTACATCTTCATAAACAGATCTCAGCATTTGATGAACTTACTGAGTTTTCTTCAAGTCATCAGCAAAATTTTGATATAGTTCATTCCATACATATTGAATAAACTAATATTAAACTATATCATTTGATAGTGGTATTACTGTCTTCGTTATGTTTACTGAAAGTGTAACTGATTTGTGCTTGATGCTGAAACCCTGAATCTGATGACGCGTAATGAGAACATAAAAACTGGTGGTTAAGATTTACTTGACACCCAAAATAAATAATTTTTATATGATCTACTTACATTCAGATCAATATTCAGATCTGAATAAATTGAACTGAGTAGTAGTTGAGAAAAGTTCATCAATAACTTACTACATGAATAAAGACTTGATGGGGAAAGCCAATTTATTGTTTTCATGTAAACTTAAACAGTGCCTTCGTAAAAATATGAAAATCATACATTAAATACATCGTTTGCACATCTTCCATGAGTTGTGCTTTACATACTCTATCATTCTTCCGATTCTGTTGTTATCCCAGTTGCTCTTTGTTTTCCTTCCTCTCCTCTTTATTTCAGTCTTCTGCTAGTAGGTATTCAACTTTCGATTCCTGCTAGGTACTACTTATAACTCACACCATAATATTTATGATATCATACCGACTGATTTGCACACTGAGTTAATCTTGACCTTTTGATTTTATCATATCTCCTTCCTCTCCCGAAAATAAGTTCGACTTCTCGGATTTAACTAAAGATATTGGAATGGATGCATACTAGGTAGGATAATGTTAACTTGGTTGAAAAAACTGGTCGGAATCGAAGAACAGGTAACTGAATAATATTTTTACTACTCAGTGACCAGTTTATATAAAAAGGTGAACTTTAGTTACATAATAATTGTTGTATCCCGAAGAGAATTGTGAATGGTAACTTTTGAGGACTATTTATGGACCAATGTAATATGTATATTTCCTATTGTATAGCTGTTAAGTAACTAAAATATTCGTATTCGTGTTCCACTTATCATAAGCTTTATTTTGACCTATGAACTATTATTATACAATTTATCATTCTTGTGTTATCCCCAGTCTATTAGTTACTGTCTCCCTTATCCACAGCCACATTTGGCTAAATGTTGTACAAATGTTATTTTCTATTTAATTGGTACGATGTGGTCAGTTTGTTTGGTATATAAACCCAATATGTTTGAGAATAATGATTCATATTGCAGAGGCTGTTGTTGATGTTTTGAATTTAACTGACTGGGCTAGGCAGAAAGCAGGACCGAGTAGTACTCAAGACTGCTCATACGATTTTGTGTATTATTGATCCGATCAATAAATTCACTCCTCTCTAATTGGGCGTTCATATATCAAATAGGGCACGCACGCACGCACTCACAAGTTATAACAATAGTTTAAAGGTGATTATAAACAAAACGTTTTGCCTCCATTCATTAGAATTACCACTGGTTGAATATTGCCGGCCAAATCATTACACTTTACTTATAATGAGCGTCATGTCCAATCGTATCGGTGAGTAACCAGCAAATATTTGAAAAGTCATGACTGATGAAGTTCAACCATGTTGGGAATGAAACACTCATTCATCAGCATAGCTGAATGCTGTCCCAGTATATCACAAATTAGTTGTCGTTGGGAATAATAATGCCAACACAATGTTCCTTGAAGGTAAAACGTGCAGGTTCTGGGGTTCGAACTCTAGGTATGTGATTACTAATGAAGTACCCTAAACTAGTACTGAAAAGCAGTATAGTAAATGGTAGCTTTAAATCGATGTTTACAACTGATGAAAGAGAACTTGGCAAAACAAAACTAATTCATATATTATTCTACTTGAATCTTTGTTAGATCTCCACCCAGAGTAAATCTTTCTCTTTAAATTCTTTTTATTAAAATATCTAGATTAAAGCTAAATACTATCGTGAATTAAAAAAGTTCATTTGTATTCCAAACAATTTTCGTGGATTCAATGAATTTATTCCATCTGTTGATGATAATTACAGTAGAGATAGTACAACTACCACTACTTCTACATCTAATACTAATAAACATATATTCTCATATATAATTGATAATCAAGAAAGTGGCCTACGTATATGTTATAAAAAAGCTGAATTCTTATTTACTCGACTATTTGGCAGTTTAGAACAATTTCAAGATTGGGTTATATTAGGTAGTTTAAATTTGGATGATTTTGTGGATTTACATTGTCGTGATCTGGAAGATTATGAAAGAAATTTTAAGGTTAGTTAATTTCTTTTGTTATTCTATTTGTTTTATATTTATGCTGCGTTATATTTTATGTTGTTGACACTTACTTGCATCTGTTACCCCTCGTAGAGTACAGGTCACCTATCAGGACTACCCGATCAACCCTGTCCTGGACTCTTGTTTCCAGTGGTTTTCGAGTGCTATTCATTCGTTTGATATCTGCCTCTAACCATTGGCGCAACGTTTTCTTTAGTCTATCCCTTTTACTTTTTCCGTTAGGACTACAAGTTAATGCTTGCCTCATAATGCAGTTTGATGATTTCCCCAGTGTATCTTCTACCCACCTTCAGTGCTGTTGTTGATGGGTGTTGATGAATGTTTTCAGGTACTTTTTTAAGAAATCAACTGGTCATCCTCAGCAAATTGTATCTACGATCCGTGGAAAAAAATTCTAAGCTCTTTAATATATTAAAAGGATGTCTCTTATCATCGAATAAATGATTGCTCGAATGAATGTTGTTAATTAGTTTCACATTGAAACAATCCGGAAGACTAATTTCATGTATATAGTTCATCCATCGTATCCATCGTACTTCAGTTCAGATTATAAACAGAGGTCAGCTGATATCTCAGAGACAAGAGGATGTGAATATTTGTGGGTCTATGTTCAAGGCGACATATTTTTTAAATTTCTGAATGTCTTAGGCTAAATTCTCAGCATAACTTAAGTTTTCATTACGATTCATTGGAATGCAATAGAACATTACACTATTGTCTTTTTTTCAATGGACTAGATTTTAACAACTTTCTACGAGTTTCTTTGATTCAGTGGACAACTACTACATTCCCTTTTAAATCATAGCCTCATATACAGTTCATACTCAACTGCAGCTTTAAATGATGTAACCAGTTAGTGATATATTCACCCTACTTGTAGGGGTATGGTGGAGATTAGTTTGATTTGTATGTTGTATACGTTAGAGACTAATCTCAGTTAGAGTATTATCAAGAATCAGAGAGCAGAAGAAATCTGTTTTCCATTAGTATAGGGTTCAGTCGTGAGCACCTATAGCTCCACTGGAGATTAAAGTAATGAGTTTCAGGCCTTGCAGCCTACCACTCATCAACGGGACCAATGGATTAGCTTCCAATAGTGCAATTTCAACTTCAGTCAATTTATCACACAGCACAACAACAATCCAATGGGTTTGGTGACACCTATATCACTCCTAATATGTCTGAAGATCATCAGTCACGAATTACTACTGGGACTCAAAGAATATTTTGAAATGAATCACTAACAAGCTAACTAAATCTGAAGATGATGTGCCCACGTTACAGAGGCATCATATACAAGGACGAAACACCTGTCTAGTTAACCTTGGTTTTCAATCGCACCCCAAGTGTGATCATTCTGTGATGAATACAACCCACAGATATATTCTCTTGATAATTTTGAAATTATTTACAGTAATGTGCATGTTTGCTTTAACTCTTACAACTATTCATCCATCTAATTCTATTTCTAAAGGCTCTTAAAATACGTGGTCGTGATGCAGAAAAATTGCCAAATGAAATACGTATTGATTGTATTATAGTGAATTGTATACCAGTTAAAACGGCTATTGACGGTTTACTTCAAAATTTATTCGATACATTACAAAATTGTCTACGTAGATCGATTCATGGTGATTTAGTAGCTGCAGATGGATTTTTAACGGGTCAGTTTAATTAATTATTTTTCTTGTACAGCTAAATACCTTTTTATGAATTCTAATAAAGGAAGAGCAATAGTTGAAGCTGAAAAATATAAATCCGTTTTTATTACTTGTGTCCTCATTAGCAATTTACAGCTCATACTCGAGGATTAATCGAGGAATTTTCAAAGAATTTGAAACTAAAATATGCCACAGCCCTAAATAAAATAATCTATCACGGCGCATGCCCCCAAATGCCATGGTACGGTCGAGAGTTTGGAGAGTCCTCTCTCCCTCTCCAAATGCTCTCACACGGCCACACTTATATAGCCTCTGACAGGGAAGTCCTACTCACTGCCTTCTCACTACGAGGGTGTTGTTTACGAAATTGAGAGGATGAAAAGTGAATGTCCGGCGCATTAACCGGGATGGTAGACACGGCGAGTCCACCTAGGGGAGTTGGAAAACCATAATTCCAAACCAGTGGTGCACATGGGCTCCAGTATCCTGAGTGAAAAAATGGCGTGTGAACTTATTGTTAGTCACCGGCCACTATGGGACTGCATCTCCTTACGATGCTCCCCTGCCTTGTGGATCAGGCGTTTAGGTCAAAGGCTCTAGTTATGGTCCCCTAAGAAAACCACCTGCTTCAGTCTGGGTACCTGGGCAGTATCACAGCCCTCACACAAATCTCATTTGATTTGTGTGGCGCATATGTATCTGGTTCCCCCTTGTACCAATATTTATGTGTTTAAACAAATAAATAATCATAGAAGGGGTTTTGTGGAGATTTAGTATTTATCAATGTTGAAAGCGTGAGTCACAAAGCTACCGGACTAGGGGGATCTATTACTGACGTACCCCCCGCTCTATATCTGGCCAGCCACGAGCTAGGAATAGTGAGTCTACCATCTCTAAGTCCTAGCTTTTGTAGAAAACAAGGTAACCAGGTTTGTTTCTGATTTTTTTTTTTTTTTTTTTTTTTTTTTCTTTTTGTTTTTTTTTTTTTTTTTTTTTTTTTTTTTTTTTTTTTTTATTTTTTTTATTTTATTTTCTTTTCTTTTTT